>NC_042971.1:8693970-8993970 GCF_901001165.1 Salmo trutta | reverse complement strand
CGTGACACTTCCCACGTCTCCAATGGAGTCTCAGAGCCCGGGAAAAACAGGAATGACGTAATTCAAAGCCCTGGCTGAAACAAAGGAGAGCAAAAGCTAAGTGGTCACTCAGTGGACTAAGCCTTACGCTCGCGACCCGCCCCCGGCTTTCGGTTTTTCCCTCAGTATACAGACAGGCAGATTCCCGGTCGGAATATTATCGCTTTTCTACGAGATAAATTGCATAAAAATTGGTTTTAAACAGCGGTTGACATGCTTCGAAGTACGGTAATGGAATATTTAGAAATTTTTTGTCACATTCTGCGCCATGCTCGTGGCCGAGATTTAGCGTTGGGATAGTGTCTAGAACGCACGAACAAAACGTCTTGATGGAACATAACGATGGATTATTTGGGACCAAACCTACATTTGTTATTGAAGTAGAAGTCCTGGGACTGCATTCTGACGAAGAACAAGCAAGGTAAGAACATTTTTCTTATAGGAAATGTGATTTTGGTGAAGGCTAAACTGGTTGGGTGTCTAAATAGCTAGCCCGTGATGGCTGGGCTATGTACTTAGATTATTGCAAAATGTGCTTCATCCGAAAAGCTATTTTAAAATCGGACATATCGAGTGCATAGAGGAGTTCTGTATCTATAATTCTTAAAATAATTGTTATGTTTTTTGTGAACGTTTATCGTGAGTAATTTAGTAAAATCACTGGAAGTGTTCGGTGGGAATGCTAGTTCTGAACGTCACATTCTAATGTAAAAAGCTGGTTTTTGATATAAATATGAACTTGATTGAACAGACATGCATGTATTGTATAACATAATGTCCTAGGTGTGTCATCTGATGAAGATCATAAAAGGTTAGTGCTGCATTTAGCTGTGGTTTGGGTTTATGTGACATGATATGCTAGCTTGAAAATGGGTGTCTGATTATTTCTGGCTGGGTACTCTGCTGACATAATCTAATGTTTTGCTTTCGCTGTAAAGCCTTTTTGAAATCGGACAGTGTGGTTAGATAAAGGAGAGTCTTGTCTTTAAATAGCTGTAAAATAGTCATATGTTTGAAAAATGGAAGTTTTCGGATTTTAGAGGAGTTTGTATTTCGCGCCCCGCCCATCATTGGATATTGGAGCAGACGTTCGGCTAGCGGAACGTGTAGATGTAAGATTACGCATCAGAAAATGTATTTCAAAATACATTCTGAAATACAATGAACAATGTATTTTTGAATACATTTTAAAATGTTTTTGGAAATGTCTTGTTTGTATTTGTAAGAAATATATGTTTACATTAAAAAGTATGGCAAATATAAACATTTGGCCAAACCATATTGTAATGAAATGATGAATGTCTTAACAATGGAGCTCTTTAGTATCACTTATGTCAGTCTCATTAACACTACAGAACAGAACAAGCTCAACCATCATTAACAAAGTACAGTACAACATAACAACTGAACTGGCATTACACTTTCTCCCATGGATGGCCCAAAGAGAGCCACGCCTCCATCAAGTCACGCATCCAGATCCTCTAATAGGCTGCAGCACCAGCAATAATATATTTTGTCAAAATGCATTTTTATTGCACTTGACACACCAAAAGCACTAGTACTACAAAAATGACTAAAAACATGATACATTATCGATCATGTGGTGACTCCATCTCTTTCACATCTCAGGTACTAGATTTTTAAATGATTTAATTAAGCTGAAGAGAGGCATTTACTATAGTATTTAAAAATATATATTTAACTTCTGGAGATGGGAAAATGTGTTTTTTATGAAGTTGAACATTTGATATAATGTTAAATTAGGTGAGATCAAACTGTTTTTTTTAACTCACCATAACCAAAGCATTTCTGGAATTGTCAGGCATTACATGGCATTTGAGCATTTCTGGAATACATTTTAAATGCATTTTAGCAATGATGCAAGTGTATGTACATGTATTTGAAATACATTTTAGGTTAAGTTAAATACATTTTTCTATATGGGTCCGCTGTCGTCAATGGGCTGGAAGCCTTGGTGTAGAGGGAGAGCAGGTGTGGACTTGTGTGTGTGTGTGTGTGTGTGTGTTTGTGCGCTTGTGTGAGTGAGAGTGTGTGTGTGTGCTTGCTACATTACAGTACCGAGGACGTGGCACTGTGCGGGGTAATATTTGCTGTGCATACCCGCATGAGATATATCATCAGACACTGTTTACGTTTTTTTGGGAGCTTACTTTTTCTCTTCCCTGATCTGTTCAGCTAACTAGCTTGAAGCAACTGTAATACAACAGGGTTTCAGTTTTGTTGCTGCCTTTCCCTCGTTGTCTTCAACTCTTTTTGTCCTGCTATCTGGGCTGATCACGGGGCGATAAGGAGAGGAGGAGGAGGGTGGAGGAACGGAGGGAGGAGAAAGGGAGGGGGGCGATCAGTGACTTCAAAGTGGCGTGGCAGCATTCTCCCGACCAGGGCTGTTTACACTGCTCAGTGGAGTCTGCATTCCTGCCTCTCATTTTTCCATGGCATACCAAGAGGAGCTCCATGCTCCTGGCCGAGTGCCGAAGGGCTCAGCGACATTAACCCCCAACCCCTACTACACTCCTCTGTTCTACCGCTCCACCCCTCTCCCAACCTCCTTCGCTGCCATTAAAGCGAGACGAGGCCAGAATTAGAGGAGCACGGAGCACATGCACCACTCTCAACAAAGTGACCCAGGGAGAGAGGTGGGGGAGAGGGTCTCATGCATCAGGGCACCACAGGAGCCTTCTGAGGTGGGTGGGGTGAGGGTGAGGGTTCAGCCGGGTGCTCCTTCTGTTCTTCCTCCTTATTGTCACTCCCCAATTATTTTTCTTTTTTTTTCCATCCTCTTCTTTTTCCTCTTCCTCCTTCCTCGTTCTCCTCATCCTCCTCCTCTTCTTTCTGCCTCCCTCAACCTGTCGTCAGTTATTCCCTAGACAGAACCAAATGACATTCACTACACACTTAGAAAAAATGGTGCTAAGTAGAACCATAGAGGGTTCTTTGGTTTGTCCCCATAGGGAACCCTTTTTGGTGCTGGATAGAACCCTTCGCAGAGGGTTCTATCTAGAACCCTCTATGTACAGTAGGATTCTTCAAAGAACCCCCTATATATGGTTCTACCTAGAACCCTCTGAATGGTTCTGCCTATAGCCTTCTATGAAGGGTTCTACCAAGAACCATTTTTTCATCTAAAGTTTTTTCCTAGAACCATCTACGAAGGGGTCTTTCCTAGAACTCTCATTGAATAGTTAAACCAGCCTTATTAGCCTTTAAAATTGATAGTTTATGACAATAATTACATATCTCATTATTTAAGGGCCTAGTTATACCCTAACACAGTGGTGTTAGGAATCTCCTGGTTTACAGGCCATATCAGGCCTGCAAGTCACATTACACTGGCTTGCAAAGTGATGTGTAATTCCTATTGGAATCCAGCCAGAGTTAGGATATCCAAGAAGTGCCATTTTTAATCACCCACAACCTTCATTCATAATGACTACCAGGGTAGGGAAGATTGAATACTGAGACTACCAACAATCATCTAAACTGGAACAAGTATCTCAGTAATGGGTGCATTAAATCCAACAGATGTATCTTTGTGTAGCATAAAAATCAACCGATCAATGGAAAAACACAGATATGACACATAAAACAAACAATTCTAAAAATCTCCCTGCAATAGAGCATGCTGGGAAATATTATATATGGTTCTATGTAGAACCCTTCTTGCCTTCCAAAGAATCATCAAAGATTTTTTCTGATCAAAACGATTCTTGGTAGAACCCTATGCCTACCCTATCCCGTTAAGAACCCTTTTGGAACCCTTTTTTCTAAGAGTGTACCTCACATTACAGCCTACACCTTATTTACTCTTATTCTGAAAGTAGTGTAGAGGATTTCTCAATGTATTCTCACTAGTCATCAATCACAGTAAGCTTTACCTCCCTGCTTTCTAAAGGGAAAGTGAAATAATGATGTGTAAATAACAATTACTCCTCCCAATTACAAGCTGTTGTAAGAACCGTCACCACATCACAGCGGACCCAGCTGATTCGTTTATGTGTATTTACTCCAGCGTTGTCAAGGCTGTTGTTTGTGTCCCGGCCATATTCACATGCAGCAAGAACAACAATAACAACCGAGGGATTTAATTTGTCTTCTTTTAATTGGCCTATGTTTCTTCATGACTCCGTCTTTCCTACAAAGACTGCAGAAGGCTGATTATGGGTTCCACTTTGGAGCAGAGGAATGGATGAAGGGATGGAGAGGTCCTGAGTCACATGGAGAGAGAGGGGGGGAGAGAGAGGAAGAGAGAGACAGAGAGAGAGCGTTTTTGTGCAGGAAGACGTCAGCGTTTGGGTCTAGTTTGATGTGTTTTTCTTCCACAAGTTCCTACATCCTCTTCAATTACTCAAAACATGTTTCAGTAACCCATAGAGGGAGGGGATTTCCAATGGAAGAACTGCTAGCTAATGATAATGCCACATACAGTACATACTCAATGTCACTGTCGTACCGCTATGTTGCAGGCAGACAGAATCTGACCTATCAATGGACATCTGAAAGTGTTGGTATTGATATAATCCAGATTGTATTTTTGTGTCTTTATTGGAGACTGTAAAGGCTGAGTCGTGTGGTTGTGTGTGTCGGTATGTGTGAGTTTAGCTGGCTATCCAGTAGAAACCTGATCTCCTTGCCGTCTCCGAAGGTGTTAGTCACTACAGGCACTGTAGCATTCCACTACATTACGTTAGGCTCCCAAAACAGTCTCAGTAACCATCATCTGAATTCTAAACACCTTCATATACACACACACACACACACACACACACACACACGCATACACACACAAATTCACACACACACACGCATACACACACACAAATTCACACACACAGTCTCAGTAACTGTCATCTAAAGCCCTTGACCTGACCTGCTGTGGTGCATCTGGGATGTGCTGGAGGCTGGCTGGAAGACAGGAGATATGAAGAGAGAATTGCATAATGAATGGTATTCTACATTACACCAACTTCCCCTCCTATGGTGGATTAACATAACGCTGGTGTATTGTGGGGTAAATGGCTGTTTTGCACCTTGCCTTTACTCCCTACCTGCTCTCTGGGTGTGTGCATGCACGTGGGTGTGAACATTTGTGTGTGTGTGTCTGTGTCTGTGTGTGTGAGAGAGTGTGTAAGAGAACATGTGTGTGTGTGTGTGTGTATGTGTGTGCGTGTGTGTGCGTGAGTGCGTGCAAGCTTATTTTCCGTCTCAGGTGCTGAGTTTCCAGCCTTTTGTACTGCCCTTGTGAAGAGAAAAGAGAAATTCCACAAGGTCCTTACACACAAGCACTGTATAGAGAGAGAGAGAGTGTGTGTGTGTGTGTGTGTGTGTGTGTGTGTGTGTGTGTGTGTGTGTGTGTGTGTGTGTGTGTGTGTGTGTGTGTGTGTGTGTGTGTGTGTGTGTGTGTGTGTGAGAGAGAGAGGGTGAGTGAGTGAGGGTGTGTGAGGGTGGGGGTGTATTGTGAAAGTGCTTCAGTGAGGGTGTGTGAGGGTGGGGGTGTATTGTGAAAGTGCTTCATCTGCAAATGAAAGGAGGATATTAAAAACGCCCGACAGCCCATCATTTTTTATTTTATGTGGATGTGTGTAAAAAACGCACCTGTCTCTCGTTAAAGGCGAGCATACTAAAACCAACCCTGCTCTGCTCTCTCTCAGTGTCATCTGCCAGCCTGTGTGTGTCTTTATATGGGCGCAGGCTTTTATTTTTATGCGGGGGTTTTATTTAGGCTGACTGACTCTACACAGTAGCCTTGGTTAGCCAACAGCCAGGTTGTGTCCTAATAATATACCATTTAGTAGACTACAGTTTTTATTTCAAATTCAAAGCGACTTAAAGTACAGTGAGTGCATATTGTACATTTGTGGCTCCAGAGGGAAGAGAACCCACAACCCTGGCGTTGTTAGTGCCACACTCTTACCAACTGAGCAACACAGGAGGGCTTATAGCTACGCTCTACTCTACTTAACAGTAGAGAGTAGACGAGAGTCCTGACTTCAACCATAATGACCCAAACAACAACACAGGCCCTAGAATAGTCGCTAAGGGGTAAATTCATTTGAATTCAATCACTTTTTGACGGCACCCCTTTTGATTTGAACAAAGCCTTCCATACATATTTGCTCATTGTAGAAGTGCTCAGACAGTGACTTTTTGGACATTAATGCCAAAACATTCAAGAGATTAAGGTGCTCAAGGTTGACCTATTTTGCATACCCCACCATACCAATACAGAAAAGAAAAACAGTTGAGATTGATATAATTTAAAAGCTTACAAAGCAGGGTTGCCAAACTGTTTTCCAATTATGATTTTTTTTTATTATACTTTTTTACATTAAATGTCAATGATCTAAAAACGTTCATATTCATATATATATTGTTATAACTTAGACCCTATTTTACATCATCTGAGGTTTTGTGTTGTGCCCGCCATCGGTTGAGACACAACATGCTCCTGAATACTGGGTGGGTGTCATGTTTTGGCTGATAAATGTACTAAAATGAGAATAACATAGAAATTTAGACTTTCAAATGGTACCACAAAGATGGTTGGAGGTCAACACGTCTGAGAATGTTGCCTTGAATGGGAATGTCTGTTGTTTTAAATGATACTATAGAAAACCTAATGAAATCTTAGAAATATAGATACTAGAATAGACATGACCATTTATGTTGACATTCGACGGTGGGTGGACCAGCGGCCATCTTTGTGGTAGTAATTAGAAGTGAAAATTGTAGTTACATTTACATTTCAGTGGTGTACCAGTTAAATAGCTGTGGACCAGTTAAATTGCTGTGGTCTGAAAGGATAGGTCCATTCTATGAACTCTATTTCTATGATTGAATTGACACCCACCCTGTATTCAAGAGCATGTTGTGTCTCAACCGAAGGCGGGCACATATGCTACGACATATGCAAATATGAAGAAAACGGGAGTTTACATGTTTTAGATCATTGACATTAAAGATGAAGAAATGTCAGAATTTTTATTCAAAAACATATTTTTCAAGAAATTATCCAATAATTTGACAACCCTGTTTGTAAACTTTTAAATTATATCACACTCAACCGTTTATCTTTTCCAGTGATGAAGACACTGGTATGTCTCATGGTATGGTGGGGTATGCAACAAGGGTCAACTTTGAGCATCTCTATCTCCTGAATGTTTTGGAATTCAGGTCCAAAAAGTATCTTTCTGACCACTTCTTACATGGGCAAACATGTATGGAAGGTTTTATTTAAATTAAACAGCTTCTGTCAAAAAGTGATTGAATTCCTATGGATTTCCCATAAGGGCATAATGTATGGCAGTGCTTCTCCACTTCCCCTGTTGACCGGCACCGGGCCCTGAGATGGTTAACTGGCACTAATTTAGTCAGTTCTACAGTGTTAGTTTAAAGGGATATGCTAGTATAGCATGCTAGTTGATCCTGTAGACTTCCAGTCATTGCGCTAACTTTAGTTAGCAATGGCTCCATCAACTAGCTTCAACTACCTTCAAACTGCACACAGGGAAGTAAAAAAGGTATCCATGAGTTCATCTGACTCTCGGTAAGAAGGAAAAAGGGCTTAATTCACAAAATGTCGCAGTATTCGTATGCCCCCAAGGAGGAAAAAACGCAGCTTGTCGGTCCCTGATATTAAAAAGAATAAGAAACATTAGTGTATGTATGGTCCCTCTCCAGCTTCCAGCCTAGAAAGCGGTGACTGGTGCAGTACACTACAGCTCATAGTGGTGCTTTGGCACATGGGCGTCTGTCTGATGCGATGTGGCCAGGTGGTTAGGGCTTTTTTAGAGGAGAGGAGGTGGAGGAGGAGGAGGTGGCACAGAGCTGGAGATGAACAGAAGAGAGAGAGAGAGCAGGTCCAAAGGCAAGGCTGGTTACAGACGACGGCTCGGCCCGGCACGTTCCTCAGATCCACCCATCCCAGCAACGTTTTCCATATGTCTCTCGCCTGCCCTGCCTCCACTGCACCGACTTCTCTCCCTCTCTGCCTCCTCCTAGGCTAATTCTCTCCCTCCACTTTTCTTCCAACTTCCGTTTGTTAGACGAATCATATGATGTAGAGAAGGCTTGATTTTTACCTATATCCCCCAGTAATCTCACTTTGGAGGACCCTGTCTACTACTATATTACACTGAACAAAAATATAAACGCAACATGCAACAATTTCAAAGATTTTACTGAGTTACAGTTAATATAAGGAAATCAGTCAATTGAAATAAATGAATTAGGCCCGAATCTATGGATTTCACATGACTAGGAATACAGATATCCATCTGTTGGTCACAGATACCTTAAAAAAAAGGTAGGGGTGTGGATCAGAAAACCAGTCAGTATCTGGTGTGACCACCATTTACTTCATGCAGTGCGACACATCTCCTTCGAATAGAGTTGATCAGGCTGTTGATTGTGGCCTGTGGAATGTTGTCCCACTCCTCTTCAATTGCTGTGCGAAGTTGCTGGATATTGGGGGGAACTGGAACAAACTGTCGTACACGGGTGACATGTCTGGTGAGTATGCAGGCCATGGAAGACATTTTCAGCTTCCAGGAATTGTATACAGATCTTTGTGACATGGGGCCTTGCATTATCATGCTGAAACATGAGGAGATGGCGGCGGATGAATGGCACGACAATGAGCCTCAGGATCTCGTCACGGTATCTCTGTGCATTCAAATTGACATCGATAAAATGCAGTTGTGTTTGTTGTCCGTAGCTTATGCCTGCCCATACCATATCCCCACCGCCACCATGGGGCACTCTGTTCACAACATTGACGTCAGCAAACCACTCGCCCACACGACACCAAACACCAGTCTTAACGTCAACAGTGAAGAGGCGATTTCCAGGATGCTCGGATTTCCTCTGTCTGTGTTATTTTGCCCATCTTAATCTTAATCTTTTCTTTTTATTGGCCAGTCTGAGACATGGCTTTTTCTTTGCAACTCTGCCTAGAAGACCAGCATCCCGGAGTCGCCTCTTCACTGTTGACGTTGAGACTGGCGTTTTGCGGGTACTATTTAATGAAGTTGCCAGTTGAGGACTTGTAAGGCGTCTGTTTCTCAAACTAGACACTAATGTACTTGTCCTCTTGCTCAGTTGTGCACCGGGGTCTCCCACTCCTCTTTCTATTCTGGTTAGAGACGGTTTGCGCTGTTCTGTGAAGGGAGTAGTACACAGTGTTGTACGATATCTTCAGTTTCTTGGCAATTTCTCGCATGGACTAGCTTTAATTTCTCAGAACAAGAATAGACTGACGTGTTTCAGGAGAAAGATCTTTGTTTCTGGCCATTTTGAGACTGTAATCGAACCCACAAATGCTGATGCTCCAGATACTCAATTAGTCAAAAGAAGGCCAGTTTTATTCCTTCTATAATCAGCATAACAGTTTCCAGCTGTACTAACATAATTGCAAAAGGGTTTTCTAATGATCAATTAGCCGTTTAAAATGATAAACCTGGATTAGCTAACACAACGTGTCATTGGAACACAGGTGTGATGGTTGCTGATAATGGGCCTCTGTAAGCCTATGTAGATATTCCATTAAAAATCAGCCGTTTCCAGCTACAATAGTAATTTACAACATTAACAATGTCTACACTGTATTTCTGATCAATTTTATTTTATTTTAATGGACAAAAATGTTGCTTTACTTTCAAAAACAGGGACATTACTAAGTGACCCCAAACCTTTGAACGGTAGTGTATAGCTACAATTACTACTGCTGCTATACTACTGACAGTGATTGACTGTCACAGCTACTACTAGCGTATAGGTGCATGGTCCCCCAACTGGCGGCCCTTGAGACAATTTTGGCCCGCGGGTGATTTCAAGTTTTCTGAGAAGAAAAAATATATATATATTTTTAATTGTTGGACATAGAAAACTGTATAAACAAGTAATTTCAATTTTGGAAATCTGTTCCAAAGTATTCCCACACATAATAGAGAGATGTATGTGATTGTGTACAAATGTAAACAAGGCTTGAAATTACTATGTTTTAGTCCGATGTTAAATCTGTATGGGTTTCTTGCGGTCATTTTGCAGTCTACAAATTATTTGTAATTATGTTCCCGCCCTGTGACCATCCGCTCATGAAAAAAATTGGCCTGTGGCTGAATTTATTTGATGATCCCTGACCTAGAGGTTTGACATGGATAGTGTGGGCCTGGGGGTGATGGAGTGGCGATAGTGGGTTCTAGTCCAGTGTGTTCCAGCGTGTGTGTGTGTTCTAGTCTGTGTGTGTGTGGCAGAGATACTAAACCTGTGAAGAACTAAGGAGGGGAGGGCAAAGGTCACTGTCTCCAAGCTCTCTCCAAGCCATCTCCATGGCGATACGCATGTTACTGACCCACTTGTGGCTTGTATTGAAAGCATTGTGACACGACACAAAGAGCCTATAGAAATGGAACATTGCCATTTTGCTGTGTCATTCATCTTTTACTTAATTGTTAGAAGAAGCAGTGTGTGTGAGTGTGTCTCATACAGTGCATTCTGAAAGTATTCAGACCCCTTGACTTTTTCCACATTTTGTTACGTTACAGCCTTATTCTAATATTATTATATATTATAATAATATTATTTTTTCTCAGCAATCTACACACAATACCCCATAATGACAAAGCGAAAACAGTTTTTAGAATTTTTTTCAAATGTATTAAAAACATAAATACCTTATTTACATAAGTATTCAGACCCTTTTCTGTGAGACACGAAATTGAGCTCAGGTGCATCCTATTTCTATTAATCATCCTTGAGATGTGTCTACAACTTGATTGGAGTCCACCTGTGGTAAATTCATGATTCATGATTTGGAAAAGGACACACCTGTCTATATAAAGCCCCACTGTTGACAGTGCATGTCAGAGCAAAAACCAAGCCATGAGGTCGAAGGAATTGTCCGTAGAGCTCCATGACAGGATTGTGTCGATGCACAGATCTGGGAATGGGTACAAAAATAAAAAATTGGTCAGAGAGGTGACCAAGAACCCGATGGTCAATCTGACAGAGCTCCCGAGTTCCTCTGTGGAGATGGGAGAACCTTCCAGAAGGACAACCATCTCTGCAGCACTACACCAATCAGGCCTTTATGGTAGAGTGGCCAGACGTAAGCCACTCCTCAGTAAAAGGCACATGACAGCCCGCTTGGAGTTTGCCAAAAGTTTGCCAAAAGGCACTCTCAGACAATGAAAACAAGATTCTCTGGTCTGATGTAACAATGAATAAACTCTTTTGGCCTGAATGCCAAGTGTCACGTCTGGAGGAAACATGGCACCATCCCTACGGTGAAGCATGTTGTTGGCAACATCATGCTATGGGGATGTTTTTCAGCGGCAGGGACTGGGAGACTAGTCAGGATCGAGGCAAAGGTGAATGGAGCAAACTACATAGAGATCCTTGATGAAATCTTGCTCCAGAGCGCACAGGACCTCAGACTAGGGTGAAGGTTCACCTTCCAACAGGACAACAATCCTAAGCACACAAACAAGACAACGTAGGAGTTGCTTTAGGACAAGTCTCTGAATGTCCTTGAGTGGCCCAGCCAGAGCCCGGACTTGAACCCAATCTAACATCTCTGGAGAGACCTTTAAAATAGCTGTGCAGCAATGCTCCCAATCCAACCTGACAGCTTGAGAGGATCTGCAGAGAAGAATGGGAGAACCTGCGAGAAATACAGGTGTGCCAAGCTTGTAGCATCATACCCAAGAAGACTCGATGCTGTAATCGCTGCCAAAGGTGCTTCAACAAAGTATTGAGTAAATGGTCAGAATACTTATGTACTTAAAAAAAAAAAAAAAAAAATTGCAAAAAAAAAAAACTGTTTTTGCTTTGTCATTATTGGGTATTGTGTGTAGATTAATGAGGGGAAAAAACTATTTAATACATTTTAGAATAAGGCCGTAATGTAACAAAATGTGGAAAAAGTCAAGGAAGGTGTCTGAATACTTTTCGAAGGCACTGTATGAAATCCTCTCAGAATGCTCTTATTGTACTCATATTGTACAATACGGTAAATCCTTGTGACCTTTCAACTCTATCACTTCCTGCTATTTGTATCTCAAGGCTGGTTGGTTGACACACACCATAGATGAGAGATCTGAGGAATGAATGAAGTGTTAATGTTGGAGCTAGGGGACAGACAGACAGAGGTAGGTAATTCCCACTGGGCACAGACGTCAGTTCATCGTCTAGTTTTGATTTACATTTTGTTGAGTTATCAACTAACGTGAATTCAACGTGAAATCAACAAAACATTTCAGCATGTCATTAGATTTAGGTTAAAAGTTGGGTAAAGAAAGACTAAATGCCCTTACGTTAATGGCTTTTTGCAAGTCCAATCAGTTTTCCACATTGGTTCAACGTCATCACATTGATTTTTGGGGTTGAAATGATGTGGAAACAATGTTGATTCAACCCATTTTTGCACCAGTGGGTTGTGAGTGACAGTAGACTTAACCAATAGGGGTGACTGTCTGACCCCTCTCTGCCCAATTGGAGTATTTGGTTGTGTGTGTGTGTGTGTGTGTGTGTGTGTGTGTGTGTGTGTGTGTGTGTGTGTGTGTGTGTGTGTGTGTGTGTGTGTGTGTGTGTGTGTGTGTGTGTGTGTGTGTGTGTGTGTGTGTGTGTGTGTGTGTGTTGTGTCACACTTTTAGCTGGGGACTCAGGCAGGTCAGTGGTGCATTAATGCATTTCAGACCCTGTGTTCGGTCCTCTTGTCCCTTTTAGTGCTGTGAGTCTGGATGTAACACTGCTGGCAACTCTGTATAACTGCACTGTCTCTCACCCCATTTATTCAAGAGTGCTCATTGCTGGCTGGGGTGTTTAGGCCTTAAAGAGCCTGTAGTGTCACTCCGTCATATGTGAAATACACACACCGTGCACACAGATGCAAGCAACAGGTAGTAGGGCCATGTGTGTTTTAATTTCAATAAGAGACTATTGTCTCAGAACATCACACTCATTATTGGTGACCTAACCTTTGCCACTCAGTCTGTCAATTGCCAGGGAATTGGGGTGGGAATTGCCAGAGACCTCACGATACGATATTATCACGATACTTAGGTGCCAATACGATATGTATTGTAATTATCACGATTCTATATGAATTGCAATTCGATACGGCAATTTTATTAAAATGTTATGTTCCAAATATATTGCACACTATATGTCTGCTGCAGACAGACAAAAGAGAACATGAGAAAATTAGTTTAGATTAGTAATGGGAATAAAAGTGCTGAAAACATGTTGACTCACTATTTAAAAAGAAGATGGAGAATGAAAAGTACCGGAGTTTTGGCTCAGGTACAGCCGACTAGCACTAGATAACGCTACCTAGCATAAACAATAACAATAAAACATTTTCATTTATTTTTTACAAATCAATACTTGAGGTCAAGTATCATTATAATATAGTGCAAAATAATATTGTGATATGTGCCTGTATAGATATTTTCTCCCATCACTAATGATAATTAACCTTCAAGTTCCCTGTGTTTGCTTTCATTCCTTGACCCTCCTCCTTCCTCTAATGCTAATCCCCTTCTAAGTGAGGAGAGACAGTCTGACGGGCCGGCCGGCATTCATTGTGAGAGGAGTCATGATTCGGGTCAGGATCGGGAGAGCTCATACTTTAAAAAAGCACCCTCGCAGATTTGGGTCTGGGCTGGCTGGCTGGCCGGGGATAATTATTTTGTCCTCATTATGGGATCTGTTTTCCCCCGAGTTTTTCCTATGTGGGGAGCGTTACTGGATCTGGGACTGACAGTGTCAATAAAGCCAGGGGGAAATCTGACACATACGTACGCAGGCCAGCCAGGCCTCTTGTTTTGACAGGGCTGAAGCGGTAATGCTTCCTTTTCCTGAAGTATTTGGAAGGAGAGAAAAGGGGCTGTGAGTTGAGAGTCAATACCAACTTTCCAGATGCTTCTGTAGAACTCAGAAAAAGAAAAGTCAAGTTTTCCTCAATCAGGAGTCCCTGGTCTCAGTCTGTAATCTATCTGCGCTGAACATAAATATAAACGCAACATGCAGCAATTTCAGAGATTTTTGCAGTTCATATAAGGAAATCAGTCAATTGAAATAAATGCATTAGGCCCTAATCTATGGTTTTCATATGATTGGGAAAATAAATATGCATCTTTTTGGTCACAGATACAGTACCTTAAAAAAAAGATAGGTAGGGGCGTGGATCAGAAAACCAGTCAGTATCTGGGTGACCACCATTTGCCTCATGTAGCACGACACATCTCCTTCGAATTGAGTTGATCAGGCTGTTGATTGTGGCCTGTGGAATGTTGTCCCACTTCTCTTCAATGGCTGTGTGAAGTTGCTGGATATTGGGGGAAACTGGAACACGCTGTTGTACACGTTGATCCATAGCATCCCAAACATGCTCAATGAGTGACATGTCTGATGAGTATGCAGGCCATGGAAGAACTAAGAAATGTTCAGCTTCCAGGAATTGTGTACAGATCCTTGTGACATGGGGCCTGACATTATCATGCTGAAACATGAGGTGATGGCGGCGGATTAATGGCACGACAATGAGCCTCAGGATCTCTTCATTCAAATTGCCATCAATAAAATGCAATTGTGTTCATTTTCTGTAGCTTATGCCTGTCCGTACCATAACTCCACCGCCACCATGGGGCACACTGTTCACAACGTTGACATCAACAAAATGCTCGCCCACACGATGCCATACAGGCTGTCTGCCATCTGCCCGGTATAGTTGAAACCGGGATTCATCCGTGAAGAGCACACTTCTCCAGCATGCCAGTGGCCATCAAAGATGATCATTTGCCCACTGAAGTTGGTTACGACGCCGAACCGCATTCAGGTCAAGACCCTAGTAAATACGACGAGCATGCAGATGAGCTTCCTTGAGACGGTTTATGACAGTTTGTACAGAAATTCTTTAGTTGATAAACCCACAGTTTCATCAACTGTCCGGATGGCTGGTCTCAGACGATCCCGCAGGTGAAGAAGTCAGATGTGGAGGTCCTGTGCTGGCGTGTTTACATGTGGTCTGCACCTGTGAGGCCGGTTGGACATACTGCCAAATTCTCTAAAATAACATTGAAGGCGGCTTATGGTAGAAAATTAACATTCCTGGATGTCCTGGATGATTATTGGTCCCTTGGAAAGGGGTCGTTCCCCTCCCCTTTGTACCCCCCTGCCCTAACCCTGAGGTTGAGCTTCACTCCTCCCCACAGCACGTTGTTGGGTTACTTCTCAACCCTCCCTAGGTTGGGCATCTAGAGGGAAACACATGCTCACACATGCTCACAGGCTCTAGACTGGCTAAACCACAGACCCTCTGCTGAAACTCCCGAATGTTACTCCTCTCTTCTTGACTCTGCTTTCCTCTCCTTCCACTTTCTCCAGTCCTTTTGGAAGATCCTGACCCTTTAATCCAGTCTCCGGTCTTTGTGTGTGTGTGTGTGTGTGTGTGTGTGTGTGTGTGTGTGTGTGTGTGTGTGTGTGTGTGTGTGTGTGTGTGTGTGTGTGTGTGTGTGTGTGTGTGTGTGTGTGTGTTGGGCCAGGTGTCTGTTTGATGGTAGAGTGGAGTGAGTCCCAGTCTGGCCTTGCAGCCAGCCAGCCAGGCCAAAAACATCTCATGGTTTGATAAATTTGACTTTAGATTCTGATATTTGTCCACGTTTGTCGAAAGGTCAAATTTCAAAGTTGCTCCAAACGTCACATTTCGAGATGTTTTGGACACCCTGGGTTGCTCTTCCTGCTGCAGCTGCTGCTCATTAAGTTTAGTCATTCATTATGAATGGTTAAGCTAAGAGTTAACGTTTATGATAGGGTTAAAACTAAATTGAAAAAAAAATGAGTGCCTCACTGGGCTTGAACACGTGACCCTCAGAGCTGGAGCTTGCGGTTTATGCCAATCCGCCATCTCCGTCCACAATGCCCTATCAAAACCCAAGCCTACTTCATGGTAATAGCACTCACAGTTGCCCCTAATGGATGGTTTTGAACGCATCTCCCGATGTCCTGGGTACCTGGACAGACGTCGGATTTCAAATTGTATCTTGAACGACCTGGCTGAGTTAGCCAGAGCAGTTTGGATCAGGCTCACAGAGTCGGAGTGTCTTTCTGATGCTGGAGGCCAGCTGTGAAGCAGCAGCACAGGCATTCGGCTGACGCAAACACAGACACATGCATGCGCACAGACACACACGCACACCAAACACAGAGTGTACAAAACATAAGGAACATCTTCCTAATATTGAGTTGCACCCACCTTTTCCCCTTAGAACAGCCTCAATTCGTCAGGGCATGGACTCTACAAGGTTTCAAAGCATTCCACAGGGATGCTTGCCCATTTTGACTCCAATTTTTCCCACAGTTGCGTCAAGTTGGCTGGATGTCCTTTGGGTGGTGGACCATTCTTTATACACACGCGAAACTGTTGAGCATGAAAAACCCAACAGCATTAAAGTTCTTGATACACACAAACCGGTGCGCCTGGCACCTACTACCATACCCTCTTCAAAGGTACTTCTACACTGATTGAATTGGATTTAACAGGTGACATCAATAAGGGATCATAGCTTTCACATAGCTTTCACTATGTCATGGAAAGAGCAGGTGTTCCTAATGTTTTGTACACATCGTGCGCAAACACATGCACAAGCACACACACATACACTCTCTCTCACACACACACACACATCAATTGTGTAGGCGGATCGACCTTTGAAAGCCCTGAGCTTTGTTGAGTCAATGGATGGAAATTGAAGTGTAGAGGCTGTCAATGAGAGGTGCAAGCTCTTTCTCTCTTTTAACTCTTAGTTCCCTTTTTTCTCTTTTTGGTTCCGCCATACTCTCTTCTCTAACGCCCCTACTTTTTGGGACCCATCTCTTAGCTATTCCCCTGTCTCTTTTTGGTTCCCCTTCTCTCTTGTCTCACCCTGAAATAAGTAGCTGGCTCAACTCCTTCCTGCCTGGTTCCCCCTCTTTAACGGTCCCCACTCTCTTAACATTTCCCCAAGATGTCTTATTTTGGTTCCCCCTCTCTTCTCTCCTCTAACTCACCCTAACATAAGTGGCTAGGCTCAGCTCCTTCCTGCCTGGCAGCAGATGACCAAGTAGAACGCTTCTCAGTCGCAGAGCTGCCGCTTATTGGCACATGAAAAAAGAAGACCCACAGGGCAAAGAGGGGGAAAGAAATTATTGACTTCTCACCACAGCTACTATTCATTTTCACATTTTTTCTGATGGTCTGTTTGTTTTTGAGGCTGTTAGATTCTTGCCTTGGAGTATTTTGAGACAGTCAGACTTTGATTGAGCTGGATAGGAATGTCTTTAATCGTGGCTACAAAGGAGTGGAGAGAAGAAGGAGGATGAGATCTCTCCACCAGATTTTTAAACAGATATAGATGGAGGAGAAAAGGAGTAGACAGAGAAGAGGAGGAGGAGGAGTGACCATTGTTAACAGAGCAAGGAAATGTGTGTGCGCCCTGCGGTTTCTAGTCCCTTTGAAATGGAGACTCAGTGATTTTGGTTCCCAGGCCCCCTTTTTCTCAGGCCCGTACAAAAACCAAATGAAGACATTTCAGTGTGTCTGTCTGTGTCTATGTTTGATGCTGTTTATAGCCCAGCGCCAGACTGCTGCTAACCGGACGAAGGTACAAATGGTGGCATCTGGACAATGTTCACAGTCGGTTGATTGTAAGTGAAGTGTGGGCGTATCTAAAAAAGAAGATAATGCATAGTCTTGTAAGCAATGCAAAACATAGACACTGTCACAAACAACAGCATTTTATACTGAACAATAATATAAACGCAACATACAACAATTTCAAAGATTTTACTGAGGTACAGTTCAAATAAGGAAATCAGTAAATGTAAATAAATTCATTAGGTCTAATCTATGGATTTCGCATGACTGGGAATACAGATAATCATTAAGGTATCTGTAAGGGTGTGGAACAGAAAACTAGCCAGCATCTGCTGTGACCATCATTTGCCTCATGCAGTGCGACAGATCTTCGCATAGAGTTGATCAGGCTGTTTATTGTGGCCTATGGAGTGTTGTCCCACTCCTCTTCAATGGCTGTGCGAAGTTGCTGGATATTGGCGGGAACTGGAACACGCTGTCGTACATGTCGATCCAGAGCATTCCAAACATGCTCAATGGGTGACATATGGAACATTTCTGGTATCTCTTATTTCAGCTCATGAAACATGGGACCAACACTTTACATATGCATCTTTTCAGGAAAGTCAGGAACCAATATACTCAGTCAGTTAGGAAAGCTAAGGCTAGCTTTTTCAAACAGACATTTGCATCCTGTAGCACTAATTCCAAAAAACTTTGGGACACTTAAAAGTCCATGGAGAATAAGAGCACCTCCTCCCAGCTGCCCACTGCACTGAGGCTAAGAAACTCTGTCACCACCGATAAATCTATGATAATCAATAATTTCAATAAGCATTTTTCTATGGCTGGCCATGCTTTCCACCTGGCTACCCCTACCCCGGCCAACATCTCAGCACCCCCTGCAGCAACTTGCCCAAGACACCACCCCCCGCTTCTCCTTCACCCAAATCCAGAAAGCTGATGTTCTGAAAGAGCTGCAAAATCTGGATCACTACAGATCAGCTGGGCCAGATAATCTGGACCCTCTCTTTCTAAAATAACCCCTATTACTAGCCTATTCAACCTCTCTTTCGTATCGTCTGAGATCCCCAAAGATTGGAAAGCTGCCGCGGTCATCCCCCTCTTCAAAGGGGGAGACAATCTAGACCCAGACTGTTATAGACCTTTATTCATTCTGCCCTGCCTTTCTAAAAACTTTGAAAGCCAAGTTAACAAACAGATCACCGACCATTTCGAATCCCACCGTACCTTCTCCACTATGCAATCTGGTTTCCGAGCTGGTCATGGGTGCACCTCAGCCACGCTCAAGGTCCTAAACGATATCATAACCGCCATCGATAAAAGTCGCTCTGGATAAGAGCGTCTGCTAAATGACTTAAATGTAAATGTAAAAGACAGTACTGTGCAGCTTTCTTCATCGACCTGGCCAAGGCTTTCGACTCTGTCAATCACCGCATTTTTATCGGTAGACTCAATATCCTTGGCTTCTCAAATGACTGCCTCGCCTGCTTCACCAACTATTTCTCAGAGTTCAGGGTGTCAAATCGGAGGGCCTGTTGTCCGGACCTCTGGCAGTTTCTATGGGGGTGCCACAGGGTTCAATTCTCGGGCCGACTCTTTTCTCTGTATATATCAATGATGTCGCTCTTGCTGCTGGTGATTCTCTGATCCACCTCTACGCAGACGACACCATTCTGTATACATCTGGCCCTTCTTTGGACACTGTGCTAACAAACCTCCAAACGAGCTTCAACACCATACAACACTCCTTCCGTGGCCTCCAACTGCTTTTAAATGCTAGTCAAACTAAGTGCATGCTCTTCAACCGATTTCTGCCCGCACCCTCCCGCCCGAATAGCATCACTACTCTGGACAGTTCTGACTTAGAATATGTGGACAACCACAAATACCTAGGTGTCTGGTTAGACTGTAAACTCTCCTTCCAGACTCACATTAAGCATCTCCAATCTAAAAATCGGCTTCCTATTTCGCAACAAAGCGTCCTTCACTGATGCTGCCAAACATACCCTCGTAAAACTGACTATCCTACCGATCCTTGACTTCGGCAATGTAATTTACAAAATAGCCTCCAACACGCTACTCAGCAAACTGGATGTAGTCTATCACAGTGCCATCCGTTTTGTCACCAAAGCCCCATATACCACCCACCACTGCGACCTGTATGCTCTCGTTGGCTGGCCCTCACTACATATTTGTCGCCAAACCCACTGGCTCCAGGTCATCTATAATTCTATGCTAGGTAAAACCCCGCCTTATCTCAGCTCACTGGTCACCTTAGCAACACCCACCCATAGCACGCGCTCCAGCAGATATATTTATTCGGTCATCCCCAAAGCCAACACTTCCTTTGGCCACCTTTCTTTCCAGTTCTCTGCTGCCAATGACTGGAACGAATTGCAAAAATCACTGAAGCTGGAGTCTTATATCTCCCTCTAAATTTAAGCATCAGCTGTCACAGCAGCTTACTGATCACTGTACTTGTACACAGCCAATCTGTAAATAGCACACCCAACTACCTCATCCCCATATTGTTACTTATCCTCTTGCTCTTTTGCACCCCAGTGTCTCTACTTGCACATCATCTGCACATCTATCACTCCAGTGTTAATGCTAAATTGTAATTATTTCGCCTCTATGGCCTATTTATTGCCTTACCTCCCTACTCTTCTACATTTGCACACACTGTACATATATTTCTATATTGTGTTATTGACTGTATGTTTGTTTATGTGTAACTCTGTGTTGTTGTTTTTGTCGCACTGCTTTGCTTTATCTTGGCCAGGTTACCAGTTGTAAATAAGAACTTGTTCTCAACTGGCCTACCTGGTTAAATTAAGGTGAAATAAAAATAATAAACATGTTGCGTTTGTATTTTTGTTCAGTGTAGAATGTTCAATGTGGGCGAAGATTAGATACTGAATTTGCAAAGTTAGCAAGTATTGGATACAGTACAAGGAAAGTGAAATATTTTCTCCTCCCATTATTGACAGATTTTGATATCAGTAGTTTTATATCAGTAATTCCACAACTTCCACATTGCTAGGTGTTGTGTTGCATGTGAACATATACAAGTGTGTAACATGATCATATGGTATAGGCCAGTGGTCACCAACCGGTCGATCGTGATCATAGACTGTAAAAAGAAGCCTCGAGCGCACAGCAAAGTTGATAATGTGAGATTTCAAAACTTTTAAAACCATGACTAGAGACTCAATGAATAGCTGCTGTTTTATTAGTAAGTTCATGTTTAAGTTGTTATTCAGCACTGTCAACACTTTGTTCAACAGTTTTTTAAGTCATAAAATGCACGTTTGCTACTTCCACTATCTCTACAACCAACCAGCACTGCAGCTGCAATTAGTGAGTATAGCAAAGTGTTTCAATAAGCTTGCATTGGTATTATTTGCGGCTTGTGTATTTTTTAATATCAAGGAATATTCCAGTTTCTCTGGTCATAGGAGTAACAACATGCATTGGTGCGACTTAAGTTTCACTATCAGCTGGAAGACTGTGTCCCCTTTTTTCAGCTCTGCTGCTCCCTCCCTCCCCTCAGACTGACCTTCAGATGCAGGCCATCAGTCCAGTAAAAAAAACATGCTATCTATTACTGAGCGGTAGATCTCGACTTACATTTTGACTCAGAAAGTGATCTTGACTAAGAAAAGTTTGGGGACTACTGGTATAGGCTATACAATAAAAAGAGATAGTGAAACCTGATTAAAAGCTAAAACCCTGAATAAGGATATTTTTTCCAGACATTTCCTCTAAACCTATGTCAGGGTGTGGTGATGGCGGAGTAGTAGTTGTCATTATCTTTTTATTTTTTACTTCCTTTTGCTTTGTTAAAGGACCAAGTTCCGCTGTGGGTCTCTAATTTGGGCCTAGTAAACATGGATAGGGAAAGCAGCTGCCAGGCTTCATAATGTAGTCTAGCGTGGCAAGGTTGGGCCTTGCCCTCAGACATGGCACTAGACTAGAGATTCCTATGGGTTGTAGAATCCTATGGCGCCATAGGAATAACGCCATGTCTCAGGGCAAGGCAGGGACAGGACAGGCGTTCAAGCTTCCTCCTCGCTACTCAGACTGGTCCTTCATTACAGTAGCAACCTCTGTCCATCTGTCGTATGGGAGACACACAGCTAGAGCATGTCGAGCAAGGTATTTTAGGGGGCGGATTTGGCCCGGCATATGGGTGTGTGCGTGTGTGTACAGTATGTGTCTCCAGCTGTAGCTGTGACTTCACACTGTCCTCTGTTTACAATAACATCTCCCCCTGTCCGTCTCTGTAAATACATAGTTCACATCCAGTTTACAATATTCTCTCTGATTTAGCTTCTGTTATTGTTGTGTTTTGGGGACGACCCAGCTGCATCTGCATCTGAAGGCCAGATGTTAGCTGCGTCCCCTATATAGTGCACTATTTTTGACCAGACCCCCATGGGCCCTGATCTAAAGTAGTGTACTACTAAATAGGGGGCCGTTTGTGACAGATCCGTTGTTTAGATTAGTCTAACCCTGATCTGGTGCAGACAGACTTCTTGGCTCGCTAGTGAACAAGTCACTCTGTAATGATCAATGGTGTTGTAGTTTTAGTTACGTTGCCAATGCTCTGATGTCCATAGTTGTATATCAATCAGTTGTTGCACGTGTACAGTGGTCATAAACTAGGGCCCCACCCATGCGTGAGGTGGTTGACTTTGGATGTTTTTCTCCCTCTCTCTTCTCTTATTCTCATTCTTGCTCTCGCTCCCTCTCACTTTCTCCTCTCTCTCTCTCTCTCTCTCTCCTCCCTCTCTCCTTTCCTCTGACACGCTATAGCCGTGCGTGACTCATGACGTCAGGCCCCTTATCCCTTCTCAGGGTTCGTGCCAGCTGTTGATGTCACCCCTGGGTCTTTTTAATTCGGGGATTTTCGTTGGGGCCTGGGTGAGATCAGATCAGTGGGAGTCCCATGGTCCCATGACCTCAGCCCAGTGAGCCCACAGCCACATGAAGGGACCAGCGTGTGGGCTGGAGTGGGGGAGAGAGTGGGTGCTGGCGGGATCTGGCTGAGAGATTTACACTGACAGACAGCCATACATTTCTGCCCTTGTTGTTGATGTCACACGGAGGCATTTTCCTCTCGGAATGACAAACGCACTGGTCACCCATTTGCCTGGAAACCCAATGTTGAATTGGATTGAATTCTACGTCGGGCAGAAATGAGCGTTTGAATGAGGAAAGTTTCCTCTCATGACCTCTAAAAGCCAGAATGTAGAATATTTTACAAAATTACTTTGTTGGTTGCCCATGCAGTTGGTCCCTTTGTAGATAGGAATGCGACACAATATATCCACAGGAAAGTATAATTACATCAACTTTTCAAAGCGCTGGTAGTGCGTTAAGATTTCAATCACCTGAAGCATGCACACAAGATGAAAATACATGCACGCCACACATGCATACCTGCCGATCTCCTGCACGTGTTTACATGGTCTGCGCATGCCAGCACTTTGATTAGGTGATTTAATTCTACTTTCCTGTGGCTATATTGTCTCACATTCCTACCAACAAAAAGACCAACAGCGGTAACAGCCGGTTGAGTATGTTGAAATGTAATTTTATTCAACATGCTGAATTCAATGCAATTCATTGTTGGGTTTCGATGCAAGTCACCCATGTGTAGTGTCGTGCTGGAGGAGGCGTTGCCTATCTTCTTGGTTTCTCTCATGCATCGATACCCTGATTGATGTCATGGTGTGTAGTGTTGTATAGATGTGTTGCCTATTAAATAGAGGTCGACCGATTAATCGGAATGGCCGATTAATTAGGGCCGATTTCAAGTTTTCATAACAATCGGTAATCGGTATTTTTGGCCACCGATTTGACGATTAAAAAATAAAATAAATTTCATTTACTTTTTAAATTTTTTAAACATTTATTTAACTCAGTTAAGAACACATTAAACCTTTATTTAACTCAGTTAAGAACACATTCATATTTTCAATGACGGCCTAGGAACGGTGGGTTAACTGCCTTGTTCAGGGGCAGAACGACAGATTTTTACCTTGTCAGCTTGGGGATGCAACCTTACGTTAACTAGCCCAACGCTCTAACCACCTGCTTTACGTTGCCAAGGTAAGTTGCTAGCTAGCATTAAACTTATCTTATAAAAAACAATCAATCAATCATAAACACTAGTTAACTACACATGGTTGATGATATTACTAGTTTATCTAGCCTGTCCTGCTTTGCATATAATCGATGTGGTGCGCATTCGCGAAAAAGGACTGTCTTTGCTCCGACGTGTACCTAACCATAAACATCAATGTCTTTCTTAAAATCAATACACAAGAATATATTTTGAAACCTGCATATTTAGTTAATATTGCCTGCTAACATGAATTTCTTTTAACTAGGGAAAATGTGTCACTTCTCTTGCAAACGGAGTCAGGGTATATGCAGCAGTTTGGGCCGCCTGGCTCGTTGCGAACTGTGAAGACTATTTCTTCCTGACAAAGACAGCAGACTTCGCCAAACGGGGATGATTTAACAAAAGCGCATTTGCGAAAAAAAGCACAATCGTTGCACAACTGTACCTAACCATAAACATCAATGCCTTTCTTAAAATCAATACACAGAAGTATATATTTTTAAACCTGCATATTTAGCTAAAAGAAATCCAGGTTAGCAGGCAATATTAACCAGGTGAAATTGTGTCAGTTCTCTTGCATTCGTTGCACGCAGAATCAGGGTATACAGAATCTGGCTCGTTGCGAACTAATTTGCCAGAATTTTACGTAACTATGAAATAACATTGTAGATTGTGCGATGTAACAGGAATATTTAGACTTATGGATGCCACCCGTTAGATAAAATACGGAACGGTTCCGTATGTCACTGAACGAATAATGTTTTCGAGATGATAGTTTCCGGATTTGACCATATTAATGACCTAAGGTTTATTATATTATAGTTAAGTCTATGATTTGATATTTGATAGAGCAGTCTGACTGAGCGGTGGTAGGCAGCAGCAGGCTCGTAATAGTCAAAGGTATATGGTTTAGAGAGAAATAGTCGACGCGTCATAATTCCTGTAATAACTTGCGGCTGAACTTGAAAGGGGTTTCTTCGTTATTTTACCGTTCATGTCTTCCATAGAGAATGTCTTGATCTACTTCAAATAAGGTCTGTGTTTTGTGCTTAAACCGCCTCGGCGTTTTGATACCCGTGTAAATCTCACTAGGTAACGTTTGTCAACATATTTTCATAAATCCACTCTACAAAAAATTGTATCTTCGCTTATATTGATCAGAGTTATATCCTATGGATATCTACACAGTTATAAAATTGGCAAGTTGGTGTAAGCCTAAACCAAACAAAGACCTTATTTTAAGTTAATCTAAAAATATCCTATGGAATAAATGAAGGAACCGCTTTTCAGATTTTGCTGGAAGGTGTCATGGGAATTATGACTCGCACTTTTGTAGTCAATTCTTACTATGCCCATTATTAAAATAGGATTTCCTGCATATAGAAATTACAGTTTTTGTTTTCAGCATTCATCACAGGTAACTTAAACTCTATTTTTATTATTCAAACAGTTGAGAGTATTTGTCTCTTAAGCAGACTCTTCAGTATCGTTGTCACTTCAGAGCTGTGTGTGTGTGTGTGTATATATACATATAAAAAAAACAATAATAATCGGCCGATTAATCGGTATCAGCTTTTTTTGGTCCGCCAATAACCGGTACCGGTATCGGCGTTGAAAAATCATAATCGGCCGACCTCCACTATCAATGATGCCTAGTCTCTCCCGGCCTGGTTGCCGTGTGTGTCGTGGTGTGCGACTGACTCCAGCAGTTTGTGTCACTAACTTGGCTGCTATCCCCTTGAGCTCTTAAATACAGCTTTTCAGCAGCTATATATCCCCTCCCTTTCAGATGGGATCAAATGTTCCAACCAGAGACTAGCTCCTGTTTCCCTCCTAGCTTCAAATGAATGTGAGGGAATGGGCTAAACTGAACGTTTATCCATGGAGTTGATTGTGTTACGACTGTTCTCTTCTATTTAAGCAATAAGGGCTGGGGATGTGGTATATATTGAATCAGTCAACTTCTACTATCAATGATGCCTAGTCTCTCCCGGCCTGGTTGTCGTGTGTGTCCTGGTGTGCGACTGACTCAAGCAGTTTGTGTCACTAACTTGGCTGCTATCCCCCTGAGGCAAAGGGGTATTCTTAGGCAGTAACGTGAAGATTTGATCTTTTATTCTCTAAGTGTGACAGCGTGTTGTCTTTTTGATTTGATTTATTTGAAAGAAAAGCTTTATTTTTGTTGTGTCACTATTCAGTTATATAGATACAGGTAACTGCCAAAATAAAGGAAACAACACCGACGTGTCTTAATAGGGCGTTTGGCCACCACGAGCCGCCAGAACAGCTTCGATGTGCCTTGGCATAGATTCTACAATCTGGAATCCTATTGGAGGGATGCGACACCATTCTTCCTTGAGAAATTCTATAATTTGGTGTTTTGTTGATGGTGGTGGAAAATGCTGTCTCAGATGCCGCTCCAGAATCTCCCATAAGTGTTCAATTGGGCCATTTTTCTGTGCGTACATGCATTGTTAATTGAGCCCCTGTCATGTTAAGGGAAAGTGGCTGGGAGAAGAGAGAGAAGATACCTTCTTTTCTCCATAGATTGTCAAATCTTCGCCCACTTGTCCAGGAAGTTCAATGCATACAGTATATCAACCGTACACCATCCGTATGGACAGCTAGCAGTAGATTCAGTACACACTCATGGAGCTGGATTTTGTGTTAAATGAGCACACCTTATTCTAATCTTCTCTTGCTCTGTTGATATCTTAATGTACTGTTTTAAAGATACATCAATAGGCCTATGCTACTATATGTTTGGTGGTCACAGCAAAGCAAAGCTGACTGACATGATAGAACCACAGAGTTTGGAGCCACTATTGCGTTACCTATTGTAATGTGCAATTTGGTAAGATCACAGCCGATTTGGTTCCCCGTCTGCCCCTCTGGTTTGGTTAAATGTCTGGTTTGGTTCTAAATCCTTGTTCGATCTCTCTCCTCTCCAGTCTCACCCTCTGTCCCTGTGCAACACCAGTGAAGATGAGCGCCAGGAGTCAGACTTCATCAGCATCGTCAAGCTGGAAAGCCCGGAGCGCAAGGTGCCTCAGTGTCTGCCCCTGCTCAAAAAGGTAAGACCATTTTACCCATGCATACTGTTGAAGTGCTATGGGAGGTTTGAGTGGTGGCAATGATACAGTTGAGCAGTTGAATAAGTATCTTGTCCAAGTGAACGGCTTTCTTTGCCGGACCATACTGTATCTGTTCGGGCTGGAAATTGAATGTGATCTCACAATACGATATTATCACAATACTTAGGTGCCGATATGATATGTAATGCGATTTTCACAACTCTATATGTATTGTGACTCGATACTGCGATTTTATTCCGATTTGATGTTCCAAACATTTTGCTCTGCGACAGAGACGAGAGAGCATGAGAACATTTGTTTTGATCAGTCATAGAAATAAAAGTGCTGAATACGTTAGCTTACTATTTAAAGTGAAGATGGGGAACAAGCTATAGGATGGCAAAAAAACATTTTGTTCAAAATCGTGACATGTAACTGCATAGATTTTCTTCCCCCATCACTATCTGCCCTCCCCAAAAATTCCTCAGGGCTCTATAACCTACTGTAACTCTGTGCCATACAATATTTGAAATGTTCTCTACTGTGTAGCATACAATGGTTGTTTGCTATTTCTTTCTGTTTGTTTACTGTGCGTATCTTGGTTGGAACCAGGCAGTTGTCCTTGATAAAGATTACCTTAACCATTTGAATGGAGGAGAGCCAGAGTGCTAAACCTTTTCCCCTGCCTTTTTTTCTGGCGCACTGTCCACTCTTAGATCCAAGGTGCTTTAAGGATCCAGACTTGAGTTAATAGAATGTAGAACGTTGGCTGGCGTTGAATGTGATTGTGAGGATGTTATGCTGCCATGGCTGTGATCTGTCAGGGTAAAGGGATGTGATGTGGATGTGGCAGAGAGCCCCATGCTTCCTGGCGCTGGATGTGAGTCACTGAGGCCACAGCTGTCACTGGTTGTACCCAGGACCCTGGGCCAGGGTAGTAAGGCCAGGTGCTGCGCCAGGACACCTGCTGCTCCACTTCTCTCCAGGACAGATACAGATACGGCCATAGACACAGATAACGCTAATTACCCATGTTGCTATTGTTGTTACATGTGTGAGATTGCATCCAGTATGAAGGAAGTTAGCCGTAGTTTCGGGAGCCAATGCTAACACAATGACTGAGGCACTGAGTTTGAAGGTAGGCCTTGAAATAAATCCACAGGTACACCTCCAATTGACTCAAATGATGTCAATTAACCTATCAGAAGCTTCTAAAGCAATGACATCATTTGCTGGACTTTTCCAAGCTGTTTAAAGGCACAGTCAACTTAGTGTATATGAACTTCTGACCCACTGGAATTGTGATACAGTGAATTATATGTGATATTATCTGTCTGTAAACAATTGTTAGAAAAATGACTTGTGTCATGCACAAAGTAGATGTCCTAACCGACTTGCCAAAACTATAGTTTGTTAACAAGAAATTTGTGGAGTGGTTGAAAATGAGTTTTAATGACTCGAACCTAAATGTATGTAAACTTCTGACTTCAACTGTGTATAGGTCAGCAGCCTCTAAGGTGCAGGGTTGAGTAACCGGGTGGTAGCCGGGTGGTTGATGTCCTTGATGATCTTTTTGGCCTTCCTGTGACACTGGGTGCTGTGGATGTCCTGGAGGGCAGGCAATGTGTCCCTGGTGATGCGTTGTCCAGAGATCCCTACGGTTGCGAGCGGTACAGTTGCCGTACCAGGCGATGATACAGCCCGACAGGATGCTCTCATTTGTTCATCTGTAAAAGTTTGTGAGCGTCTTAGGGGCCAAGACAAATTTCTTCAGCCTCCTGAGGTTGAAGAGGCGCTGTTGACCCTACTTCATCACACTGTCTGTGTGAGTGGACCATTTCAGATTGTCAGTGATGTGTACACCGAGAAACTTGAAGCTTTTCTCCTTTTCCACTGTGGTCCCATTGATGTGGATAGGGGGGTGCTCCCTCTGCTGTTTCCTGAAGTCCACAATCTATGCTCAAAAAATACAAGAAAAAATTGCTGCATGTTGGTATGTTATGGATTTAAAGACATGGGGGGTTTCGTTGCTATGCACTTCTCTTCTTCATGGCTGAATTAGTGGGGTTTTAGGTTTACATCTGCGGTTACACCATTTTTTTTATATAGATCAATAGATATTATAAAATCTATCTATCTATAACATTTCATTTTGACAGGTATATGTTGGCTAAACAAACAGGAATACAGGTATGTATTAGCCAACATCTGCCTGTGTAGTTGTGTAGAATGATCAGTTTGTTTACATGAAGATGCTTTCCTACAATCTAAATGAAATGTTATAGATAGATAAATATACATAAGCCTGCTTGTTAGCCCACATTTGTGTAGTCTGTCCCCCAGCAGCCATAGCCCATGTTCCAGTCAGATGTCATTTGTTTACAGTGCAGCCTTGCTAAAGCAGCCTGGCAAGCAGGCAGATCTATAGATAGATAGATACACAGACAGGACGTTGGTCGGTCGGCCACAGAGCCAGGCTTCATGTTGCACCCACCACCATCACACACCGTTCAGAATAGACCTTTAAGCAAACAAAGTGAAGCAGCTACAAACCTTGGGGGATAAGGTTTCATTGTAATCCTTTTTTATTTTTTATTTTTTTCTAGAGGGTTCCTATCCCTGGCAACAGACACTGTGCATCCTGGGGATGTGCTATAGATTCCTGATTTGTGGCGACTTTTTGCTCAAATGTCCTCTATAAGCTTTTTTTTTCTTCAGTGGCTTGGATTTCACAATTCATTTTGAGCAGAGCTTTTGAAGTCCAGTGCTGAGCTGAGAGGATGCCAAATGTTTCATTACGATCAGGCTTTATCTCTTAAGGATGGAGCTCTGCTGTAGTAAACATCTCTTCCTTTTGAGAAAGAGATACTTTACTTTAAACCACAGAGAGAAATAGCAATAGCATACATGCTATTTGGCTGTGCTGCTGGTCTGGCTGCCCCTATCTTTTTCCATTATGTATCCAGAATGTAGGAGGTACGTAAGCCTACTGTAGGACTGTGGGGCATGAGTTAGGTGTCCCATCAATCGCCATTTCCTGGAACTGCACACCCATAGTTAAAGACTATATATGCCGGTGTTGCTGACACAGATTCATATCCATGTTAGCCTCAAATGCAGATCTCTCCCCATTTGCATTTGTAAACCGTTCTCTTCATGCAAATGTCTGGTTCAGGATTTCTCCACAGCTTTTCACCACATCAAATGGCTGACACTGACACTGACATAGGCAAAAGCCCTGCTTTTTTACCCAGAATGAACTGCTTTGCAAGGACCCACCTGCTCAGTCTCAAACTACGCCCTGAACAATGCTAAACTCCGGCTGAAAAGAATTCCCAGCAAATATCACAAAACAGCCAGTAGGCCATGGTCTAAACATTCTACGGAAGTTCCGTTTGTAATGAATGTAACTAGCTCACAGTGGGGCTGGATACGACAAACTGTGATCATATTCCCAAAGTCTAAACCAGTGGTGTCAAACATACGGTGTGGGGGGTGAATGAACTCAATACATTTTAAAATGACTAAAACCAAATCTAAACTGTGTAGAATAAAGGGCCAACATTCATATAGTTTCTTGACTTTCCAGCTCGCTAATAATCACTAGACAGTCAGGCAGCATTAAAGATTCCAAAAATGATGGATAGAGGATTATTTTTTTGCATATTTTGACGGCATGGAAATATAAAACAATGTCAGTGCGGCCCTCCAGACCTCGTTGAAGACCGAATGCACACACAGACACACAGAGGGTGACACTGACCCCAGGCTGTTCCTGCCTGCCTGGTGGTTTCTGAGCGGGGGTTGGAGTGGAAACGCGTGGCCTGCTTTGCTTCTTGGCCTGTTTTCGTTCAGTAGCAAAGAAGTCAAATGTTTATATCTCAGGGGAGAAGAATCAAGAGCAGAAAGCTCTTGAGAACATCTGGAAAAGGGGCCGATCTGAGGCTTTGAGGGTTTAAAATACAAAAAGGCTGTCTGTCTTTTGTGGCTGTCTGAATCAGTTCCATTAGTCTGAATCTGTAAGTGACAATAAAATAATATTCAGTACTCAGCTCAAAAGTGTTGAGTCTGGGACTACCCACATTTGGTTATATCAGGATGTACCGCATAGCTTAATGCTGTGTGTCTTCAATCTCTCTCTCCCTGGACCCAGAGATGTGTTCTCACAGTGAGTGGACCCACACTGGCAGCCCTTCCCATTTTCCATCCCAGGCCCATTTCCCGTCCCTGTTTCTGGGGCACCCAGGCCAGAGCAGCACCTGGCCTCCCTCTCAGCTCTCCCCCAGATTCCTGTCTCTCTGTCCCTCTGATCCATTGACTGCGCCGGGGCCCCTGCAGCTCTGGGCAGAATCCATTTAAGCACGTTCAGTTCCTTTGAAGCATTGCAAAACAAAGAAAATAGAACAACATTTTTGACCACGGAAATGTGTAACTTGTTTGAGAGCTTTACATGCAAATTAGCTTTTCATATTATATGAATAGATGGAAACCACATGTCAGCCTTTTTGCTATCTGTTTTTCACTTTTTCTGTCTTTGAAAGTGAGGGGTCAAGGTAAAGAGTGGCCCCTCTTCTTCTCTTTTCCTTTCCCTGGCATGTCTACCGATATATCAAACTGGGGGGCACTTCTTTGAGGCAGACTAATATAGTTTATGGTTCATTCATCTACTACTCTAATTAGCTGACTAGTCTGTCTGATAGTGACTGGATAGTGAAGCACTAAACACTGACTGACAACCCCCCCTTAATGCCCCCTCCCTGCTTTTACCTGGAGCTGTTTGATATGAACTGTTCAAGCTGTTAGTTTTCACCCTAGGCAATGCATGCTATCACCATCATTCTTTCTCTGTGGCAACCGCAACACTCATATATAACCTCCTCTTTAACACAGTAACAAGAACAATTACCCACAAACCCCAAAGGAAAAGTAGGCTACTTATGTGTGACTCCCAATCAGCAATAACCCTCTACAGCTGTGCCTGATTGGAAGCCACACGGCCAAAATAAACTAAACAAACCAACCTACACACTTCTCTTCTGCCACGTCCTGACCCAACTACAACATCTACTGGTCAGGACGTGACAGTACCCCCCCCCCCTCAAAGGTGCATACCCCGAATGCACCTACACCGAAAAAAAAAAAAAAAAAAAATATCCTCCCCCCTAAACAATAAGGGAGGGAAGGGAGGGTGGCTGCTGTCAACGACGGCACTGTGCTACACCCCCCCTCCCCAACCCACCTAACCTGGAGGTGGATCAGGTGCGGGACGTGGCCTCCGCTGCACCCTTGGCGTCGCCCACTTAGGTTGCGCCCCTGGCCGCGCCGGAGGACTGGTGGGCGACCCTGGTTGCGCCCGGCTGGCGGGCGACTCTGGTTGCACCCGGCTGGCGGGCGACTCTGGCTGCGCCGGAGGACAGGCGGGCCACTCTGGCTGCGCCGGAGGACAGGCGGGCCACTCTGGCTGCGCCGGAGGACAGGCGGGCCACTCTGGCTGCGCCGGAGGACAGGCGGGCGATTCTGGCTGCGCCGGAGGACAGGCGGGCGACTCTGGCTGCGCCGAAGGACAGGCGGGCCACTCTGGCTGCGCCGGAGGACAGGCGGGCCACTCCGGCAGATCCGGCACGGCGGCCACTCCGGCAGATCCGGCACGGCGGGCCACTCCGGCAGATCCGGCACGGCGGGCCACTCTGGCAGATCCGGCACGGCGGGCCACTCTGGCAGATCCGGCTCAGGATTCACCAGGCTGGGGAGACATGAAGGAGGCCTGGCTCTGGGCGCAGGCCCTGGACTCACCAGGCTGGGGAGACCCGCTGGAGGCCTGGTCTGAGGAGACGGCACAGGAGAGACCAGGGTGGAGGGATCCACCGGAGGACTGGTCCTTGGAGGAGGCACAGGCTTGACCAAGATGAGGAGACCCACTGGAGAACAAACCCCAAAGGAAAAGTAGGCTACTTATGTGTGACTCCCAATCAGCAATAACCCTCTACAGCTGTGCCTGATTGGGAGCCACACGGCCAAAATAAACGAAACAAACCAACCTACACACTTATCTTCTGCCACGTCCTGACCCAACTACACCCTCTACTGGTCAGGACGTGACAACACCAAGGAACTTGAAGCTCTCAACCTGCTCCACTACAGCCTTGTCAATGAGAATGGGGGCGTGCTCCTTTTCCTGTAGTCCACAATCATCTCCTTAGTCTTGGTTACGTTGATGGATAGGTTGTTATTCTGGCACCACCTGGCCAGGTCTCTGACCTCCTCCCTATAGGCTGTCTCGTCATTGTCGGTGATCATCTGCAAACTTAATGATGGTGTTTTAGTCGTGCCTGGCCATGCAGTCGTGGGTGAACAGGGAGTACAGGAGGGGACTGAGCATGCACCCCTGGGAGGCTCCAGTGTTGAGGATCAGCGTGGCAGATGTGTTGCTATCTATCCTCACCACCTGGGGGCGGCCCGTCAGGAAGTTTCAAAGGTAGGTGTTTAGTCCCAGGATCCTTAGCTTAGTGATGAGCTTTGAGGGTACTATGGTGTTGAACGCTGAGCTGTAGTCAATAAACAGCATTCTCACATAAGTGTTCATTTTGTCCAGGTGGGAATGGGCAGTGTGGAGTGCAATAGAGATTGCATCATCTGTGGATCTGTTTGGGCGGCATACAAATTGGAGTGGGTCTAGGGTTTCTGGGATAATGGTGTTGATGTGAGCCATTACCAGCCTTTCAAAGCACTTCATGGCTACGGACGTGAGTGCTAAGGGCTGTAGTCATTTAGGCAGGTTGCCTTTGTGTTCTTGGGCACAGTGACTATGGTGGTCTGCTTAAAGCATGTTGTATTACAGACTCAATCAGGGACATGTTGAAAATGTCAGTGAAGACACCTGCCAGTTGGTCAGCACATGCCCAGAGCACACGTCCTTGTAATCCGTCTGGCCCCGCAGCCTTGTGTATGTTGACCTGTTTAAAGGTCTTACTCACGTCGGCTATGGAGAGCGTGATCACAAAGTCATCCGGAAAAGCTGATGCTCTCATGCATGCCTCAGTGTTGCTTGCCTCGAAGCGAGCATAAAAGTGATTTAGCTCGTCTGGTAGGCTCGTGTCACTGGGCAGCTCGCGGCTGTGCTTCCCTTTGTAGTCTGTAATAGTTTGCAAGCCCTGCCACATAAGACGATGTTCGGAGCCAGTGTAGTATGATTCAATCTTAGCCCTGTATTGGCGCTTTGCCTGTTTGATGGTTCGCCGCAGGGCATAGCAGGATTTCTCGTAAGCTTCCGTGTTAGAGTCCCGCACCTTGAAAGCGGCAGCTCTACCCTTTAGTTCAGAGCGAATGTTGCCTGTAATCCATGGCTTCTGGTTGGGGTATGTACTAGAGGTCGACCGATTAATCCGAATGGCCGATTAATTGGGGCCGATTTCAAGTTTTCATAACAATCGGTAATCGGTGTTTTCGGCTACCGATTTGCCGATTCTTTTTTTACATATTTTTATTTAACTAGGCAAGTCAGATTAAGAACACATTCTTATTTTCAATGACGGCCCAGGAACGGGGGTTAACTGCCTTGTTCAGGGGGGATTCGGGGATTCGTTTTTGCAACCTTCTGGTTACTAGTCCAATGTTCTAACCACCTGCCTTACATTGCACTCCACGAGGAGCCTGCATGGCAGGCTGACTACCTGTTACGCGAGGACAACAAGAAGCCAAGGTAAGTTACTAGCTAGCATAACTTATCTTATAAAAAACTATCAATCTTAACATAATCACTAGTTAACTACACATGGTTGATGATATTACTAGTTTATCTAACGTGTCCTGCGTTGCATATAATTGATGCGGTGCCTGTTAATTTCTCATCGAATCACAGCCTACTTCGACAAACGGGTGATGGTTTAACAAGCACATTTGCGAAAAAAGCACTGTCGTTGCACCAATGTACCTAACCATAAACATCAATGCCTTTCTTTAAAATCAATACACAAGTATATATTTTTTAAACCTGCATATTTTGTTAGTATTGCCTGCTAACATGAAATTGTGTCACTGCTCTTGCGTTCATTGCTCTTGCCTGCTCTCTGTCACTGCTCTTGCCTGGCTCGTTGCGAACTAATTTGCCCGAATTTTACGTAATTATGACATACCATTGAAGGTTGTGCAATGTAACAGGAATATTTAGACTTAGGGATGCCACCCGTTAGATAAAATATGGACCGGTTTTGTATTTCACTGAAAGAAAAAAATGTTTTGTTTTCGAGATGATAGTTTCCGGATTCAACCATATTAATGACCTAAGGCTCGTATTTCTCTGTGTTTATTATATTATAATTAAGTCTATGATTTGATAGAGCAGTCTGACTGAGCGGTGGTAGGCACCAGCAGGCTCGTAAGCATTCATTCAAACAGCACTTTCGTGCGTTTTGCCAGCAGCTCTTCGCAATGCATTGCGCTGTTTATGACTTCAAGCCTGTCAACTCCCGAGATTAGGCTGGTGTAACCGATGTGAAATGGCTAGCTAGTTAGCGGGTGCGCGCTCTGAGACTTGGAGTAGTTGTTCCCCTTGCTCTGCATGGGTAACGCTGCTTCGAGGGTGGCTGTTGTCGATGTGTTCCTGGTTCGAGCCCAGGTAGGAGCGAGGAGAGGGACAGAAGTTATACTAAAGTGCCTATAAGAACATCCAATAGTCAAAGGTATATGAAATACAAATCGTATAAGACAGAAATAGTCCTATAATTCCTATAATAACTACAACCTAAAACTTCTTACCTGGGAATATTGAAGACTCATGTTAAAAGGAACCACCAGCTTTTATATGTTCCCATGTTCTGAGCAAGGCACTTAAACGTTAGCTTCCTTACATGGCACATATTGCACTTTTACTTTCTTCTCCAACACTTTGCTTTTGCATTATTTAAACCAAATTGAACATGTTTCATTATTTATTTGAGGCTAAATTGATTTTATTTATGTATTCTATTAAGTTAAAATAAGTGTTCATTCAGTATTGTTGTAATTGTCATTATTACAAATAAATAAATAAAAATCGTCCGATTAATCGGTAGCGGCTTTTTTGGCCCTCCAATAATCGGCATCGGTATCGGCACTGAAAAATCATAATCGGTCTACCTCTAGTATGTACGTACAGTCACTGTGGGGACGACGTCCTCAATGCACTTATTGATAAAGCCAGTGACGAATGTGGTGTACTCCTCAATGCCATTGGAAGAATCCCGGAACATGTTCCAGTCTGTGATAGCAAAACATTCCTGTAGATTAGCATCTGCTTCATCTGACCACTTTTTTATAGACCGAGTCACTGGTGCTTCCTGCTTTAATTTTCACTTGTAAGCAGGAATCAGGAGGATAGAGTTGTGGTCGGATTTACCAAATGGAGGTATTTTCCCGATCCAGGCAGTGCCCTCCGTCTGTCCCGGTCCTCCCATTACGTTTACGGGATGATATTATGAGCGACGCGCGGGCCGCGCTCACAGGGCTTTTGATGGAGGAAAACAATGGGAACCTTTGTAGGGGCCTCCCCTCCCTGCCCTTCACCACCAGCATACACACACACACACACACACACACACACACACCAGAGACATACCACACACACATACATACCACCCACATACCATACACACATATCGCAAACACACACATACCGCACACACACACACACAAACCACACACACAAACACACACACGCATACACACACAATCCTCACACAGCACACACACACACACACTGCCAACATCAGCAGCAGTCTCCTCCAGAGCAAGCTGACTCCACAGTGCCAGAAATAAAAAAGTATTCAAACAATGTGGAGGAAGGAACAAAGTAGAGTTAGCCTGGGCCCCGAGCCGTGGCTTTCAGTGTTGTGACTGAGGTCAGTCTCTCTCTTTCTCTGGTGGTGGTTCTGTCTTCGTCTTTTCTGTCAGGGCTGACCTCCACTCTGACCTCTGACCTCCACACTCTGACAAGCGCTATTCTATGGAAAGGTTAAACTTCACTCCAATACTATGATCATCCGTTTCAATGCTGCAGTTGGAATACACTTCACTACTCTACAATTTCAGTTTTTTGCAGTGTACAAAATTTCCACGAGGAATGGACTAGCTAAATTGGATATTGTCGATGTATCATACGTTGCTGAAGCTGTGTCTAGGTTTAAATCAGGTTAGTTGTACTTTGTGGCACCCACTTACTTGTTGCTTAGTATCGTCCTAGTGTTCCACCTACCTACTGTAGCCTCTATGTCATTTTTCCTACAGCAATCAAACCGGCTGGCATCTCTTGTTTTGATTCTCTCCACTGAATGTTTTGGGACTGAGCTTTCGAGTGTGAGATCTGTGATGACCATAGAATAACCAATGTGGGTGATGGGGCAATCTGGAATAGATAGAGAATAGATGACATCAGCAATACAGAAAGAGGGGCTCTTCTGCTCTGACAAACAGACGGCAGTCTTGAATACTATTTCAAATCTTTCAAATCCTTGAGCGTTTGCTTTAGTCTGCCTGGAGACCGGCAGACTAAAGCAGACTAAAGCAGACCGGCAGCCTCTGGAACTGCCGGTCTGCGGCCAACAAGGCTGAGTTCATCTCAGCCTATGCTACCCTCCAGTCCCTAGACTTCCTGGCGCTGACGGAAACATGGATCACCACAGATAACACTGCTACTCCTACTGCTCTCTCCTCGTCTGGCCACGTGTTCTCGCATACCCCTAGAGCATCGAGCCAGCGGGGTGGTGGCACTGGAATCCTCATCTCTCCCAAGTGGACATTCTCTCTTTCTCCCCTGACCCATCTGTCTATCTCCTCATTTGAATTCCATGCTGTCACAGTTACCAGCCCTTTCAAGCTTAACATCCTCATCATTTATCGCCCTCCAGGTTCCCTTGGAGAGTTCATCAATGAGCTTGACGCCTTGATAAGTTCCTTCCCTGAGGATGGCTCACCTCTCACAGTTCTGGGTGACTTTAACCTCCCCACGTCTACCTTTGACTCATTCCTCTCTGCCTCCTTCTTTCCACTCCTCTCCTCTTTTGACCTCACCCTCTCACCTTCCCCCCCTACTCACAAGGCAGGCAATACGCTTGACCTCATCTTTACTAGATGCTGTTCTTCCACTAATCTCATTGCAACTCCTCTCCAAGTCTCCGACCACTACCTTGTATCCTTTTCCCTCTCGCTCTCATCAAAAACTTCTCACTCTGCCCCTACTCGGATGGTATTGCGCCGTCCCAACCTTCGCTCTCTCTCTCCTGCTACTCTCTCCTCTTCCATCCTATCATCTCTTCCCTCTGCTCAAACCTTCTCCAACCTATCTCCTGATTTTGCCTCCTCAACCCTCCTCTCCTCCCTCTCTGCATCCTTTGATTTTCTCTGTCCCCTATCCTCCAGGCCGGCTCGGTCCTCCCCTCCTGCTCCGTGGCTCGACGACTCACTGCGAGCTCACAGAACAGGGCTCCGGGCAGCCGAGCGGAAATGGAGGAAAACTCGCCTCCCTGCGGACCTCGCATCCTTTCACTCCCTCCTCTCTACATTTTCCTCTTCTGTCTCTGCTGCTAAAGCCACTTTCTACCACTCTAAATTCCAAGCATCTGCCTCTAACCCTAGGAAGCTTTTTGCTACCTTCTCCTCCCTCCTGAATCCTCCTCCCCCTCCCCCCCCCCCTCCTCCCTCACTGCGGATGACTTCGTCAACCATTTTGAAAAGAAGGTTGACGACATCCGATCCTCGTTTGCTAAGTCAAGCGACACCGCTGGTCCTGCTCACACTGCCCTACCCTGTGCTTTGACCTCTTTCTCCCCTCTCTCTCCAGATGAAATCTCGCGTCTTGTGACGGCCGGTCGCCCAACAACCTGCCCACTTGACCCTATCCCCTCCTCTCTTCTCCAGACCATTTCCGGAGACCTTCTCCCCTACCTCACCTCGCTCATCAACTCATCCTTGACCGCTGGCTACGTCCCTTCCGTCTTCAAGAGAGCGAGAGTTGCACCCCTTCTGAAAAAACCTACACTCGATCCCTCCGATGTCAACAACTACAGACCAGTATCCCTTCTTTCTTTTCTCTCCAAAACTCTTGAACGTGCCGTCCTTGGCCAGCTCTCCTGCTATCTCTCTCAGAACGACCTTCTTGATCCTAATCAGTCAGGTTTCAAGACTGGGCATTCAACTGAGACTGCTCTTCTCTGTGTCACGGAGGCTCTCCGCACTGCTAAAGCTAACTCTCTCTCCTCTGCTCTCATCCTTCTAGACCTATCTGCTGCCTTTGATACTGTGAACCATCAGATCCTCCTCTCCACCCTCTCCGAGCTGGGCATCTCCGGCGCGGCCCACGCTTGGATTGCGTCCTACCTGACAGGTCGCTCCTACCAGGTGGCGTGGCGAGAAGCTGTCTCCGCACCACGTGCTCTCACCACTGGTGTCCCCCAGGGCTCTGTTCTAGGCCCTCTCCTATTCTCGCTATACACCAAGTCACTTGGCTCTGTCATATCCTCACACGGTCTCTCCTATCATTGCTATGCAGACGACACACAATTAATCTTCTCCTTTCCCCCTTCTGACAACCAGGTGGCGAATCGCATCTCTGCATGTCTGGCAGACATATCAGTGTGGATGACGGATCACCACCTCAAGCTGAACCTCGGCAAGACGGAGCTGCTCTTCCTCCCGGGGAAGGACTGCCCGTTCCATGATCTCGCCATCACGGTTGACAACTCCCTTGTGTCCTCCTCCCAGAGTGCTAAGAACCTTGGCGTGATCCTGGACAACACCCTGTCGTTCTCCACTAACATCAAGGCGGTGACCCGATCCTGTAGGTTCATGCTCTACAACATTCGCAGAGTACGACCCTGCCTCACACAGGAAGCGGCGCAGGTCCTAATCCAGGCACTTGTCATCTCCCGTCTGGATTACTGCAACTCGCTGTTGGCTGGGCTCCCTGCCTGTGCCATCAAACCCCTACAACTCATCCAGAACGCCGCAGCCCGTCTGGTGTTCAACCTTCCCAAGTTCTCTCACGTCACCCCGCTCCTCCGCTCTCTCCACTGGCTTCCAGTTGAAGCTCGCATCCGCTACAAGACCATGGTGCTTGCCTACGGAGCTGTGAGGGGAACGGCACCTCCGTACCTTCAGGCTCTGATCAGGCCCTACACCCAAACAAGGGCACTGCGTTCATCCACCTCTGGCCTGCTCGCCTCCCTACCTCTGAGGAAGCACAGTTCCCGCTCAGCCCAGTCAAAACTGTTCGCCGCTCTGGCACCCCAATGGTGGAACAATCTCCCTCACGATGCCAGGACAGCGGAGTCAATCACCACCTTCCGGAGACACCTGAAACCCCACCTCTTTAAGGAATACCTGGGATAGGATAAAGTAATCCTTCTAACCCCCCCCCCCTTTAAAGGATTTAGATGCACTATTGTAAAGTGTTTGTTCTACTGGATATTATAGGTGAATGCTCCAATTTGTAAGTCGCTCTGGATAAGAGCGTCTGCTAAATGACTTAAATGTTAAATGTTAAATGGAGTGCCACATGGGTGCAGTTTCCACTTTTGGGGTTCTTTGGGGCCATTGCAACAGCAAGCTCAATCAAGCACAGTATGAAACTATTAAAAATACTATTCAAACCTATTTCTAACAGACAGACACACAGACAACATTTCAGTCAGTGCGCTAGGCCAGCCCCTTGTCACTGAGAAAAAGGAGCCAGTTGTCGTAGGCTAACCGTGAAGCATCTGCTGTGTTTGAAGTCCAAGGCCAGGCGCGCCAGGCGATAAGTCTTCTGTTGTCGCCACGGAGACTGGGGAGTGCATTCCCGTGGGAACAGTCCAACGGATACTACTAGAAGGGGGACAGAGCGGCGGTGGGTGATGTCACTGAGGCCCTACTACTAGCCTAAGTTATATAAATAAATACATAAACTTAGGCTCTACTACACGTACAGTACATTACCCTTAGTCACTGATTCTAGATTTGAACGGTCAGTTTTTTGTATATTTCATATTCACACATTAAGCAAACTGCTAAAGTCTCTATAAGAATGACTGCTGCACTGTAAATATGAATTCTGCACCATATATATTTGTTTGGAAATACAGAGGTCCTCTGTGGCTCACCCAGAGACTAGAGAGTAAATCTGCTTTAATCTCGGCATCCCAATAGCCTGTTAGCCTCCATTCACCCTCCCTCCATCGATCTGTTGGATCTACTTCTCTGTCCTCAGCTCTCAGGCTGCATCAAGTGGTGAATAAACACAGAGCACACAGCCAGTCAGCCAACCCCAGCTCCATGAAAATAAAGAAGCAAAGTTCTCTCTCTGCCTGACCTCTAATTTCTTTCTTTAATTAGACATTTTCAAAAAATGTTTTGGTGTTGTTCTTTTCTTTTTAAATGGGATACAACCTGAAATAATAGAAATGAGCAGTGATTCTTTCACATTGAAGAGGAGGCTTCCACTGTCACTTCATACTGTATGTGTATTTGCCTGGTGGCAAACGGCTCACTGAGGTTTTTGCTGTTGTGTGGATGTGAAATGCTAGGAGAGAGGAGTGTAACAGAAACCTAGGAGGGAAGAGAGAGGGGATCGTCCCAGGAAGAGTTCACCTCCTGGGCACAGGGAGAGTCCATACAACCTAGGAATAACTGTGGGCGAGAGGGAAGGTGTGTGTGTGTGTGTGTCTGTTCGCGCTCATGTGTGTGTGTTCGTGTGTGTGTGTGTGTGTGTGTGTGCGTGCGTGTGTGCGTGCATGCCTGCATCCGTGTGTGTGCGTATGAATGGGATACCACACACACACACAAAAAAAGCATATTAACCAAAGTCACAGAATGGCACTTGATCCAGATAGATCATCTCAGCTTCTGGTCTGTTCAATCGTTGGGCATCTTTTGAGTTCAATATCATTACAATAGCATTACATTTTTTATGTAAACATTATCCAGAGGCAGCCATGTAGGCTTATGCATTAATGAATCAATCATACAATCAATTTGACTTTGGTTTTACCATTTTAACTACTTAACAACATAATGGTAATTATTTATTTGAATGGTAAATCTCTTTATAAACTGGGTAAATCAAAATGTAGCCTAGGTCTATTCACAATACAGGTGAATGCATATTATTCATTAGGAGTGTGTGCATGCATTGAGTTATTGAGCTTGTTTTGGCTGATTTCATTAGGATACAGATGACAAACGATCTGTTTCCCTTCCATTTGGGACTTATTTTATTGTACTGATTAACAACATTTGCATAGAAGTAGCTTATTTTTTCTCTAACCAGCAATGATTTCATTCCCAAAGCAAGATAGATCAGCTTTGGGGGAGACGTGAGAGAGAACGATTAAGTGAATGAATGAATGTTTGGTGGCAATCCGCTATGAAATCAGCATATTTTGCGTTATGGTTTGCATATTATCACAGACAGAGTACCAGGGTAGTGAATTGATGATAGCTTCAGCTGTAAACTAGCCAGGAAAGTTAGCCTACAAAGCTGGAAGCTACTGGTATCTTATTGCATTGTAAAGTGTTCTAGCCTGTATGGACATTGTTTTTTGTGAACAGTAATTAACATTTCTACATGCCGTTTTGCATTATTGAAGTGTGTTAACTTCTGTGCAGCATGAGTGGGGAAACCAACATGTTGCAGCCCAGACTCCCAGTGCTCTAGCGATGAGTAAGTGGAGCAGGCAAAAGGCACGGTGCACTCGCGCTATAATGGGACTTGGTCCTCTCAACCAGTATACTACGTGAGACACATTTTGACAGCAGTACCGAGAGCAACAAAAATTGGAATACCGAACCGTTTTTCATGTTCTTGTATCTAAAAAGTACCAAAGTTTCCCTTACTGTACAGTACTTTAGCCACCCCAGGGACTGAGTGAGTGACTATGTAACATGGAGATTAGTAAGGTAAAGGAGAAGCCTTTTATCCCAGAACACCTTTCTGTACTCTGCTATTGTAGGAGGCAGAACAATAGCGCTGGAATACTTCAGGTTCCCTCCTCAATGGTAGAAGTGCATTCCTCCCTTTTGTCCCACACACACTCACTTCAAAACAAGTGGGATGGAATGCCTGCCTTTCTGAGTCATTTAGGTTTGGGAGCTGGAGCCGCCGCCAGTCTTTTATTATTTGAGTTTGACAGATGAAATTAGGACTGTTCTTGTGTGCTGGGTGGGGGTGGAGAGGGTTATAGGGGGCAGGTGACTGTAAACTGGGAGGGTGTGAGGAGCAGACCGATGGCTGTGGGTGTGTCTAGGGGGGTGGGGGTTAACTGTGTTTGGGGCTGGTGTGAGCTTAACACATGCTAAGGGTGTGCTTTGGGGTGGGGCAGGTCAAATCAAATTATATTTGTCATATGCTTCGTAAACAACAGGTGTGGACTAACAGTGAAATGCTTACTTAAGGGCCCTTCCCAACAATGCAGAGAGAAAGAAAATAGAGAAATAATAGAAAAGTAAGGTAACAATGAAGGTAATGATAGGTACACAATGAGTAATGATTTGGCTATATACAAGGGTACCAGTACTGAGTCAATGAGTAATGATAACTTGGCTATATACAAGGGTACCAGTACTGTGTCGATGTACAGTGGTACGAGGTAGTTGAGGTAGATATGTACATATACTAGGAATAAAGTGACAGATAGTCAACAGTAGCAGCAGCATATGTGATGAGTCCAAAAAGTTAGTGCAAAAAGGGTCAAAGCAGATATTTGGTTAACCTCTCTAGGGCAGGTGGCACCAAATCGTCCCACCTACGTAACAGCCAGTTGAATCCTGTGGCGCGATTTTCAAATACCTTAGAAATGCTATTACTTCAATTTCTCAAACATATGACTATTTTACAGCTATTTAAAGACAAGACTCTCGTTAATCTAACCACACTGTCCGATTTCAAAAAGGCTTTACAACGAAAGCAAAACATTAGATTATGTCAGCAGAGTACCCAGACAGAAATAATCAGACACCCATTTTTCAAGCTAGCATATAATGTCACAAAAATCCAGAAGACAGCTAAATGCAGCACTAACCTTTGATGATCTTCATCAGATGACACACCTAGGACATTATGTTATACAATACATGCATGTTTTGTTCAATCAAGTTCATATTTATATCAAAAACCAGCTTTTTACATTAGCATGTGACGTTCAGAACTAGCATACCCCCCCGCAAACTTCCGGCGAATTCACTAACAATTTACTAAATTACTCACGATAAACGCTCACAAAAAGCATAACAATTATTTTAAGAATTATAGATACAGAACTCCTCTATGCAATCGATATGTCCGATTTTAAAATAGCTTTTCGGTGAAAGCACATTTTGCAATATTCTAAGTAGATAGCCCGGCATCACAGGGCTAGCTATTTAGACACCCAGCAAGTTTAGCCTTCACCAAACTCCGATTTACTATTAGAAAAGTTTGATTACCTTTCCTGTTCTTCGTCAGAATGCACTCCCAGGACTTCTACTTCAATAACAAATGTTGGTTTGGTCCAAAATAATCCATAGTTATGTTCCAACAGCGGCGTTTTGTTCGTGCGTTCAGGACACTATCCGAATGGTAAATAAGGGTCACGCGCACGGTGCATTTCGTGACAAAAGATTTCTAAATATTTCATTACCGTACTTCGAAGCATGTCAACCGCTGTTTAAAATCAATTTGTATGCAATTTTTCTCGTAAAAAAGCGATAATATTCCGACCGGGAATCTGCAATTAGGTAAACAGCCGAAAGAAAATACAGCATGGGGTCGACTCGGCACGCGCCTAATTCCTTTGTCCTCTGATCGGCCACTTGGCAAAAGCGATAATGTGTTTCAGCCTGGGGCTGCCTCGACATCGTTCAGCTTTTTCCCGGGCTCTGAGAGCCTATGGGAGCCGTAGGAAGTGTCACGTTACAGCTAAGATCCTGACTCTTCAATAAACAAAGGCAAGAACAACAACACCTTGTCAGACAGGCCACTTCCTGCATGAAATCTTCTCAGGTTTTTGCCTGCCGTATGAGTTCTGTTATACTCACAGACACCATTCAAACAGTTTTAGAAACTTTAGGGTGTTTTCTATCCAAAGCCAATAATTATATGCATATTCTAGTTACTGGGCAGGAGTAGTAACCAGATTCAATCGGGTACGTTTTTTATCCGGCCGTGTAAATACTGCCCCCTATCCCCAACAGGTTAACTATTTACCTAACTATTTAGCAGTCTTATTATTTGGGGGTCGACACTGTTCAGGGTCCTGTTGTTTCATCTGTGACTTGGGTGGCTGGATTTTTAGGGCCATCCTGACACCGCCTGGTATAGAGGTCCTGGATGGCAGGGAGCTCGGCACCATTGATTAATTGGGCCGTGCGCACTACTCTCTGTAGTGCTTTTTCGGTCGGATGCCAAGCAGTTGCCATACCAAGCGGTAATGCACCCAGTCAAGATACTCACAATGGTGCAGCTGTAGAATATTTTGAGGATCTGAGGGGCCATGACAAATCTTTTCAGCCTCCTGAGGGAGAAGAGGCGTTGTCATGCCCTCTTCATGACTTTTTGAGTCATGCTTTGCCAAGCAGTCGTGGGTGAACAGGGAGTACAGGAGGGGACTAAGCACGCACCCCTGAGGGGCCCCTGTTTTGGGGGTTAGTATGACGGATGTGTTGTTGCCTACCCTCATCACCTGGGAGAAGCATGTTAGGAAGTCCAGGATCTAGTTGCAGAGAGAGGTGTTTTACCTTAGGGATGAGCTTGGAGGGCACTATGGTGTTGAACGCTGAGCTGTAGTCAATGAACAACATTCTCACATTATGTTCCTTTTGTCCAAGTGGGAGAGGGCAGTGTGGAATGCAATATAGATTTTCTCATCTGTGGATCTGTTGGGGCATTATGCGAATTGGAGTGGGTCCAGGGTGTCTGGGATGATGCTGTTGATGTGAGGCATGACCAGCCATTCAAACCATTTCATGGCTACAGATATGAGTGCTACGGGGCGAGAGTCATTTAGACAGGTTACCTTGGCATTCTTGGGCACAGGGACTATGGTGGTCTGCTTGAAACATGTAGGTATTACAGACTGGGTCAGGGACAGGTTGAAAATGTAAGTGTAGACACTTGCCAGCTGGTCAATGCATGCTCTGAGTACATGTCCTGGTAATCAGTCTGGCCCTGCGTGGATCACATCGGGCTTAATTGATGGATCATACCAAGCGGAGTCACTAAGGGGTCAGACAGGAGATGACCACGAAGCACGCAAGCCAGTGGTGTTGATGTGTCCGGATTGAGCCTGAGTCCCCCCCTTCTCCAATCCCCCATGAATGCCTTTGGCAGTGGGCTCTGGTGTGGTCATAACTTTTCTGACCCCCCGCCCCTGTAGGCTCCGTCTGGGTTGGCCCTAGTTTCTCTGAGCCCCTCCCCCCACCCCTAAGGGTCAAACCATGGTTAGCCCCTAATCCAGGGGTTAGAGGTCACAGCTAACCATATGTCACCTTCAGGAGCAGCATTGTTGCCATTCACTTCATTCACTAGAGATCAGCTGAGAGGCTACTGCCACAGGCAGTCATCAATCCTAGACATGTGCTACCAGTGATGATAGGAAGTTCTTTGAGAGCCTCGTTTGGGTAAAATGGATAGTGAAAGTTTTTCATTTGCTAGTTCTGTGATGACCTTAGACAGATAATGTAGAAGGTAATGTTTCTTTACTAGGGTACTATATTATCTAGCATAATTGTAGTGTCTATGTAGGTTTTTTGTGTATCATTGATATGATCATATTATATAATATGTTCATATAATATGATCCAACCAGATGGTGTTGGTCATTTCAGTTCAGTTCAAACAACTTCCCTTGCGGTGGTGTGTGTGTGCATGTATGTCAGTGTGAACATTCATGTGTTGGTGTGTATGACTGCCTCTGGCGCTTGTGTTCCAGTCTGCAGTCGGACTGTACACTGTAATTAATAAGGCTAGCCTTGTACTGCTACTCTACTGATCTCTGCCTTTTATGAACAGAAATATCCAGAAGAAGACTGACTGATTAGAAGCTCTGGGTTCTCTCTCTCACAAATCTCTCTCTCACTCTACCCTTTTCTCTCTCTGAGTGTCTGTCTCTCTTTCCCTCCTCTGTCTCTCATTCTTTCTCCTTCTTTCTCCCTCTTTCTTGCTCTCCCCATCTCTCTCTCGTACACACACACACACACACACACACACACACACACACACACACACACACACACAAAGAGAGAGAGAGAGATAGAGAGAAATCACACATACACCCTTTTTCACACTCTGGTTCTCTTTCCGTTCTGATCTTTTATGACCTGTCAGTGACACATTAATAACCTGGACTCCTGCCAACACTTTTCCTCAGGCCTCCCTCCCTTTCTGCCTCTCTTTTCCTTTACCTAGCTCCCTCTCTCCCTCTGTGTCTGTCTCTCTCTCACTCATCCTGCCACTTCAAAGTGATGGGAAATGTTCCACCCTAAAGTTGTGCACATTACATAATTCTCCCTCTGGCTGTCACAGGGCATATTTACTACAGAACCCCCCAGATCGCTCATCAGTTAGAGTTAGGTCCGTACAGGTACTCTCTTTATGGGGATCTATCCTGTCCACACCTGGGTTCACATACTATTTGAAATAATTTCAAATCATGTATAGAGGTCGACCGATTAATCGGAATGGCCGATTATTTGGGGCCGATTTCAAGTTTTCATAACAATCGTAAATCGGTATTTTTGGACGCCGATTTGGCAGATTTTTTTTTTATTTTTTTTTTAGACCTTTATTTAACTAGGCAAGTCAGTTAAGAACACATTCTTATTTTCAATGACGGTCTAGGAACGGTGGGTTAACTGCCTTGTTCAGGGGCAGAAAGACAGATTTTTACCTTGTCAGCTCAGGGATTCAATCTTGCAACCTTATGGTTAACTAGTCCAACTCTCTAACCACCTGCTTTACATTGCACTCCACGAAGTTACACGAATGCTGTAAGAAGCCAAGGGAAGTTCCTAGCTAGCATTAAACTTATCTTAAAAAAATCAATCAATCAATCATAATCACTAGTTAACTACACATGGTTGATGATATTACTAGTTTATCTAGCCTGTCCTGCGTTGCATATAATCGCTTAGGTACACGTTGCTCCAACCATAAACATCAATGCCTTTCTTAAAATCAATACACAAGTATATATTTTTAAACCTGCATATTTAGTTAATATTGCCTGCTAACATGAATTTCTTTTAACTAGGGAAAATGTGTCACTTCTCTTGCAAACAGAGTCAGGGTATATGAAGCAGTTTGGGCCACCTGGCTCGTTGCGAACTGTGAAGACTATTTCTTCCTAACAAAGACAGCCGACTTCGCAAAACGGGGATGATTTAACAAAAGCACATTTGCGAAAAAAGCACAATCGTTGCACGACTGTACCTAACCATAAACATCAATGCCTTTCTTAAAATCAATACACAGAAGTATATATTTTTAAACCTGCATATTTAGCTAAATTAAATCCAGGTTAGCAGTCAATATAAACCAGGTGAAATTGTGTCATTTTGTGTTCATTGCACGCAGTCAGGGTATATGCAACACTTTGGGTAATTTGTCAGAATTTTAAGTAATTATGACATAACACTGAAGGTTGTGCAATGTAACAGGAATAACGTTTTGTTTTCGAGATGATAGTTTCCGGCTTCGACCATATTATTAATGACCTAAGGCTCGTATTTCTGTGTGTTATTATATTATAATTAAGTCTATGATTTGATAGAGCAGTCTGACTGAGCGATGGTAGGCAGCAGCAGGCTCGTAAGAATTCATTCAAAATAGCACTTTCGTGCATTTTGCCAGAAGCCCTTCGCAATGCATTGCGCTGTTTATGACTTCAAGCCTATCAACTCCCAAGATTAGGCTGGTGTAACCCATGTGAAATGGCTAGCTAGTTAGCCGGGTGCGCGCTAATAGCGTTTCAAACGTCACTCGCTCTGAGACTTGGAGTAGTTGTTTCCCCTTCCTCTACATGGGTAAAGCTGCTTCGATGGTGGCTGTTGTCGATGTGTTCCTGGTTCGAGCCCAGGTAGGAGCGAGGAGAGGGACGGAAGCTATACTGTTACACTGGAAATACTAAAGTGCCTACAAGAACATCCAATAGTCAAAGGTATATGAAATACAAATTGTATAGAGAGAAATAGTCCTATAATTCCTATAATAACTACAACCTAAAACATCTTACCTGGGAATATTGAAGGCTCATGTTAAAAGGAACCACCAGCTTTCATATGTTCTCATGTTCTGAGCAAGGAACTTAAACGTTAGCTTTTTTACATGGCACATATTGCACTTTTACTTTCTTCTCCAACACTTTGTTTTTGCATTATTTAAATCAAATTGAACATGTTTCATTATTTATTTGAGGCTAAATTGATTTTATTGATGTATTATATTAAGTTAAAATAAGTGTTCATTCAGTATTGTTGTAATTGTCATTATTACAATAAATAAAATTAAAAAAAATAACCGATTAATCGGTACCGGCTTTTTTGGTCCCCCAATAAATCGGAATCGGTATCGGCATTGAAAAATCATAATCGGTCGACCTCTAATCATGAATCTCTGCTTGGTTGAGCTTACCTGTGGCAATGTAACCAATAGAAACATCCCAAAAGTGCAAACACTTCCTCACCTGTGGCTCCAGACATTGAGAAGTATTGGAAATATTTTAAATATTATTTGAACATAGTTTTAAATGTAAATGAACAATAGTATCACATGTAAATTGTAAAGACTTTTTGCCTGTAATGTCTTTTTCGTTATGTTTCGAACCTCAGGAAGACTAGCTGATGTCATTGGATCCTAATAAAATCAATCCCGGGTCTGATCCTGTCCTGCTCCTGCTGCCGTTGGCTGGTGTTTTTTTAAATACAGGCTCAAATGTGAAGATGAGGCAAATCAAAACTTGCCCTCAGATCTCTTAGGAACATAAGGCTTAGGAAGAGATGTCTGCTTTTAAGGATCTATGTTTGATCGCCTGTTCTCTCTTTTTCCCTCTTCTTGGCTATAAATGAGTGGCAGCTTGTTTCTCTCTCACTTTGCCTTCCTCCTCTCATCCTCTCCCTTCCTCCCTCTCATCTCCTCACTCTCTCTCTTCCTTCCCTCTCTCTCCATGGCATCTGTCCTGGCTCTGCTGTGACACCACATGAGAGGCAAGCTGAGATCTCTTGGCGCACACAGTCCTTCTGCTCTTCTTTCAGAACATTATTATTGTTGTCGTAATTATGGTGGCTGAATTGCATGGAGCTCAGTTGGTCTGCAGTCAGATTTGGGTTTGTTGACAGCACCACCGCACAACTTTTATATGCAAACTGTGGGACGGCTACAAGGCCACGGGGCGGGAGGTGCAGCCCAAAATAGCAGCAGCAGTCTGTGGGTGTTTGGTGTCTTTCTGTGTGTATGTGCGTCTGCGTGTGTGCATGTGTGTGTGCGTGCAATATTTGTGCGTGTCAGTGTGCATGTGTGTGAGCATTAGTGTGTGCGTGAATGGCTCGACGTGCACTCGCGTGTTTACTGTATCTGCTTGCTCCTGGACCGAGTTTGGGAAACGCTGGGTTCGACTCATTGGGTTGGGGTTGGTGAGTCGTGGAGGAGCTTCCATGCAAGCACATTTCATGTGCTGTTGATCCAGTTTATGGTTCATTATCAAACATGAGAGGATTCCATTTTCTTGTCAGTAGGAAACAGAGTGCTTGCTATCAGTGATACTGAGAGTAGTACTACAATTATGTAAAAATACAACTAGAATAGGGTGAAATATTTCAAATGTTCCATCTTGAGAATTAATCACTTTTCTCCCGGGTAACCCAGTATTTCCCGCCAAAAACCGGAAGCGTCATTCTAAAGCATATAAATACTGTATGTCTGCATTTGATTAGAGCTTTGATCGGCATGAAAATTCAAGCCTGATGCTACCAGAGTCTGATGTGCTATAGCTTAAAGACATTTTATGAGCCCTACATTAAAGCCATTTTATGATCCCATGCCCCAAAAATCCTAAATAACTATGCCGTTATCCAGTGCATAGCCTATGATATAGACTACCGCACATTACGCACGACAGAAAAACATAAAAGCCCATAGATGTAGTTATGCTCTCTTAGGTAAATAAATTAAACAAGCTCTTTTTGAGTGTAGACTGTATGACTGTACTGTATTGAATTATACTGTATTATATAGAGTGGAATTACGGACCTAATTCAAACCATAAAGCTGGAAGAGAACATGTGATGCTGGTGCAGGACATGCGGCCGACAAAGTTACAATTATAAGCTTGCGAATTTGATTTTCATTTAGAAATATAATAGGGCCTATTTTACATTTGTATAATCAGTATATATAGAGGGCCTTTATATATATATATATAAAGGCCCTCTATATATATATATATATATATATATATATATATATATATATATATACACAGTACTGTGCAAAAGTTTTAGGCAAGTGTGAAAAAATGCTGTAAAGTAAGAATGCTTTCAAAAATAGACATGTTAATAGATTATATTTATCAATTAACTAAATGCAAAGTGAGTGAACAGAAGAAAAATCTAAATCAAATCCATATTTGGTGTGACCACCCTTTGCCTTCAAAACAGTATCAATTCTTGTAGGTACACATACACAAAGTCAGGGATTTTGTAGGCATATAGTCAGGTGTATGATTAAACAATTATACCAAACAGGTGCTAATGATTATTAATTCAATATGTAGGTTGAAATACAATCATTAACTGAAACAGAAACAGCTGTGTAGGAAGAATAAACTGGGTAAGGAACAGCCAAACTCAGCTGACAAGGTGAGGTTGCTGAAGACAGTTTACTGTCAAAAGTCATACACCATGGCAAGACTGAGCACAGAAACAAGACACAAGGTAGTTATACTGCATCAGCAGGGTCTCTCCCAGGCAGAAATTTCAAGGCACACAGGGGTTTCCAGATGTGCTGTCCAAGCTCTTTTGAAGAAGCACAAAGAAACGGGCAACATTGAGGACCGTAGACGCAGTGGTCAGCCAAGGAAACTTACTGCAGCAGATGAAAGACATATCATGCTTACTTCCCTTCGCAATCAGAAGATGTCTAAGGTGCCATCAGTTCAGAATTGGCAGAAAACCGTGGGACCCTGGTACACCCGTCTACTGTCCGGAGAAATCTGGTCAGACGTGGCCTTCATGGAAGACTTGCGGTCAAAAAGCCATACCTCCGACATGGAAACAAGGCCAAGCTACTCAACTATGCACGAAACACAGGAACTGGGGTGCATAAAAATGGCAGCAGGTGCTCTGGACTGATGAGTCAAAATTGGAAATATTTGGATGTAGCAGAAGGCAGTTTGTTCGCCGAAGGGCTGGAGAGCAGTACACTGAGTGTCTGCAGGCAACAGTGAAGCATGGTGGAGGTTCCTTGCAAGTTTGGGGCTGCATTTATGCAGATGGAGTTGGGGGAATTGTCAGAATTAATGGTCTCCTCAATGCTGAGAAGTACAGGCAGATACTTATCCATCATGCAATACCATCAGGGAGGCATCTAATTGGCCCCACATTTATTCTGCAGCATGACAACGATCCCAAACATGCAGCGAAAGACATTAAGGACTATCTGTGGCTCAGTTGGTAGAGCATGCTGTTTGCAACTCCAGCATGGTGTGTGCAACGCCAGGGTTGTGGGTTCGATTTCCACGGGGGACCAGTACAATTTTTTTTTTATATATATAATAATGTATGAAATGTATGTATTCACTACTGTAAGTCGCTCGGGATAAGAGCATCTGCTAAATGACTAAAATGTATCTTCAGCGTAAAGAAGAACAAGGAGTCCTTTAAGTGATGGTATGGCCCCCACAGAACCCTGATCTCAACATCATCAAGTGTGTCTGGGATTACATGAAAAGAGAGAAACACCTGAGACTGCCTAAATCCACAGAAGAACTGTGGTTAGTTCTCCAAGATGTTTGGGCCAACCTACCTGCTGAGTTTCTTCAAACTGTGTGCAAGTGTACCTAGAAGAATTGATGCTGTTTTGAAAGCAAAGGGTGGTTACATCAAATATTGATTTGCGCGTTAGTGAGACTAAAAGGCATAACCAAGTACTCGAAATGTCCAAGTGGTGTGTTGAACGCCGTTTTCCACCCGTCCCCTTCTCTGATGCGGACGAGGTGGTAGGCATTCCGGAGGTCCAGTTTAGTAAACACTGTGGCACCATGGAGGGGGGCAAAAGCCGAACTGATAAGTGGCAAGGGATACTTGTTCCTGACAGTGATAGTATTCAACCCACGGAAGTCTATGCATGGCCTCAATGACCTATCCTTCTTCTTGACGAAAAATCCAGCTCCCATCGGAGAGGAAGAAGGCCTGATATGTCCGACAGCAAGGGAGTCCTGGATGTATTCTTCCATGGCTTCTTGCTCGGGGCGAGAGAGGTTATACAACCTGCTACTAGGGAGAGGAGCTCCAGGCTGAAGCTCGATAGCACAGTCGTATGGGCGATGAGGCGTCCATGATGGGTTGTGGTGCTTACTGAATACAGGAGCTAGACCCTGATATTCTGGAGGAACAGAAGACTAGTCTGGGGGTTCTGGAAGGTACTGGGGTGCAGACAGGGCAGGTGGAAGGGCAGAATGTAGACAATTAGAATGACAACAATTACTCCAAGTAGTAACCCTTCCGGTGGGCCAGTCAATCTGTGGGTTGTGTAGCTTAACCATGGAGGGCCCAGAACCAGAGGTGAGTGAGAACAGTCGATTATGTGTTAACTGATCTTTTCCTGGGGATTTCCAGAGAGACGCAGGATAACAGGAACTGTTCGCTCCAAAACGCGGAAGAGTAACTTTCCATTGAGAGCATTGGCATCCGGAGGTGAATCGAGCAAAACAGGGTCCAGACCAAACTGATTAACAACCCCTCGGTCCAGAAAACTCTCGTCGGCGTCTGAATCGATGAGAGCAGGCAGAGGAAAAGCCTGGCTCTGCCACACAAGGTTGGCCTCAAGCAGGGGTCTGGGAGATGATGGGCAGCGATTTGGCTCAAAAGTATATCCCACACTACTGCTGAGCCCCCTCTTTTGCTGGACGCAGGGAACAAGTGGAGACCAGGTGACCAACCTGGCCACAATATAGACAGCTCCTAGTACTGATACGCCGCTGCCTCTCCTCTGGAGATAGACGGGTCCGGCCGAGCTGCATGGGTTCAGGATTAGAACCTGCCTGGTGATGTGATGCAGTTGGAGAAATTGAGCAAGGCACAGAAGCAGACGTTATGGGACATGCAACCCTACCGCCCTTTTCCCTCCGACGCTCACGGAGACGGTTGTCAATGTGGATAGAGAGAAATTAGTTCATCAAGTCCATGAGGCTCCTCTCTGGACACCAACTTGTCCTTGAGGGTCTCAGTGAGTGCGTTCCGGAATGCTCCCTGAAGGGCCTCATCATTCCAGCCGCTCTCTGCGGCGAGGGTGCGGAACACACATGCCATCTCAGCCACACTCTGTGAGCCTTGACGAAGGGACAGAAGTTGTTTGGCAGCATCCTTTCCACAGACCGGGTGGTCGAAGACCTTCCTCATCTCATCAGTGAATCCACTGTAGGAGAAGTAGATAGATGACTGTCTCTCCTAAAAAGTGGCCCAGGAGTGCACTGCTCCCCGAAGGCAGCCAATCAAAAAATACATCTTGGCTCGTTCACTAGCATAAGAGTAGGGCTGTTGCTCAAATACTAGTGAACATTGTACAAGAAAGGCTCTGCAAACGCCAAGATTGCCATCATAACGCTCAGGAGTCAGAAACAAAAGGCTCCCGGGGTGGAGAAGAGGAACTGGAGACAGGTTGTGAATTCTGGGCGGCGGTTCGGACCTGTAGGTCAGACAGGCTCCGTGAAAACTCCTTGATGTTCTCCAGCAGGGTTTTCAGGGATTGGTCATGTTGCTCAAAAAGCCAAACAAGAATTTGGTGAAGAGTGAAGAGTAGGGGAGTCTGCTGGGTTCATCTCTTGGCCAGATCGTACTGTTACACGGAGCGAACACAGGGAAACCCAAGAGTGGACTCAGATGCGGAAAGCAGGGATGAATGAACCAAAATGTTTATTGTACACAGAGAGATATGGAGTGCAGAACCAGGGTAGCTAAGATGAGTTGCAGAAAACCCCGAAGTGTAGAGTGAGATTGGAGTTGACTGAGTTGAACAGGGTAAACCGGTCCTGAGGGGAATCCAAGGTGGTGGTGGTGAGTGAAATCCAGAACAAGGTGGTTGGGTGGTGAGATGTGGTACAGGAGACAGGAGCCAGTAACTGCAATGAGAGGACAAAACGGTGTACGCCAGGGAAACAAGCACAGCAGAGAAACAGGATCTTGATAACGAACAAAAGGCTAGGATAATGACTGACTGAGCAGAGATTACAATCTGGCAGAGTGGAAGTGGCAGGAATGAGTATTTGTAGAGGTCTTGATTTATGGAACGAGTTGCAGCTGATAGGGATCTGCTCTGACTCCAGCACACCTGTCTCCAACCACACAATCAAACAGAGAGGGAGAGGGAGAGAGAGAGAGAGAGAGTACAGGGGGAGAACTACAGGTCAAGAAGACACCAGACGAACACCAGAGGGCGTAGCAAGAGCAGATGTGACAGGGATGGGTACCAAAACATTTCTTCAGCATTGAAGGTCCCCAAGAACACAGTGTCCTCCATCATTCTTAAATGGAAGAAGTTTGGAAGCACCAAGACTCTTCCTAGAGCTGGCCGCTCGACCAAACTGAGCAATCGGGGGAGAAGGGCCTTGGTCTGGGAGGTGACCATGAACCCGATGGTCACTCTGAAAAAGCTCCAAAATTTGTCTGTGGAGATGGGAGAACCTTCCAGAAGGATAACCATCTCTGCAGCACTCCACCAATCAGGCCTTTATGGTAGTGCTCAGACGGAAGCTACTTCTCATTAAAAGGCACATGACAGCCCACTTGGAGCCAAAAGGCACCTAAAGGACTCTCAGACCATGAGAAACAAGATTCTCCAGTCTGATGAAACCAAGATTGAACTCTTTGGCTGGAATTCCAAGCGTCACGTCTGGAGGAAACCTGGCACCATCCCTACGGTGAAGCATGGCTGTGGCAGCAAGATGCTGTGGGGTTGTTTTACAGCTGCGGGGACTGTATATCTCAATCTTGAACAGGATTAGGCCTATCTATTTTGGATGCAATTTGATTGGAATTGATGGAGAGAGAGAAAGACAGAGAGTGCTAATGTGCGCACTGATTTAATGCAGCGATATTCGAGTGATAGGCTGTTTTAAAATTCTGCAGCTGCAATTTAAAAATGCATCTTTACAATCAAAAAATAAATTGACCCCCACAAGCCAGATGAAGATGTGTAAATTGGACGTGCATTTAGTCCTTATATTACTGAGCATAGGCTATTCTGCAGTAAATGTAGTCCTACCTTTCACAATAAAAAAAGTTACCACGATGAGATGATACATGCATTGTGAACTGTGCTCCATACTGAGATGTGTTATCTGTCCGCATGCTAAGCGTTGATGATTGATCGTGCAAATAGCAGAGAGTAGGCCGTGGCCCGTAGAGAAGCCAGATTGCAAAGAATTTAACAGTTCCATTTCACATCATGCTGTTCATAGAAATAATTTGTTATAATTGACTGGTTTCTCGCAGTTATTTATACCAGAAAAAGGGAGTGGGTTTGAGCGGGAAATCTCGGTAACCCGGTTCCCACTATTCAACCCAAAACTAGAAATATAGAACTAGCTTCATTCAATCAGATCTTCTCATTGCCCTATCAAACTCTCTGGAACGTTGTGTTATCTGATGTTACAAACATAAGCACAGTCATAAATATGATCATATCTCCTCTTTTTCAGATTAACTGTAAACGTCTCAGTTAAAGATGTTAAATGACTGGATCCCACAGATTAATTATAGTGCAAGGCAAAGCACTTTATTATTATTATTATTATTATTACTACTCAGTATTAGCCCTTTGACCCCCAATGCTGTTTGAAGATTGAAGGTTTTCAGTTCTCTAGTTTGGATCAGGCCTGGTCTTGTCCTGACTGAGAGAAAAAGTGGGGTGTGTTATCCAACGGACTAGGGTACAGTCAGTACCTCTGAGGGTGAATAAAGGGGGTTAGGGATTGGAGAGAGAGAGGAACAGACAGGTTGGGACTCGGAAAGGGACCCTCGGATGAAACACAAGACGAAACTACACACTTGTTTGTTCTCTGGGTTTGGATTCAGACTTTGATTAAATAGTTTTACGAAAGGGACCCCGTTTATCACAGCTCGGTTTCCGTAACTGCTCTGTAAATAGTGTTGTTTTAACCACAACGTATTAACATCTACTGCATGTTTGATCCCTCTGCCCACCCTGTTCTCCCCCAGGTGTATTTATGTCTGAATGTCTCATAGAAAATGGGGAAAGCATTTGCTCCATAGATCTTTGTTGACCACATGAAACATCTTTCCCATAAAATATGCTAGGCTGCTGGGCTCTGTTCCTGAAGCTTTCTGCTCTGCTCTGTCTGAGCTCCTCTCCTCTCAGGACTCAACATAAAAACCGTCCCCCTTACAGCACACATTCCTCAATCGTTTGCAAAAGGCAAACACAAAGCTTTGTGGTGAAAGAGTAACAGTCACGCAAGAGTAACAGTCACACACAGACAACACAGAAACAGAGAGCGAGAGATTGCCCAAGGTCGCGTCGGAGAGCCAGGCCCAGCCCAGGCCACCGGTGTTTTTCAATTATCCGCTTTTATTTAGTTCCCTCCCTCCTTCACTCTCTCTCTCTCGCCCACAATTCCCACCTCTTTCTTCACTCCCTCCCTCTCCTCCTCTATCCCTCCTTCCTTGTCTTCCTCCTTCTCTCCCTCAATCCCTCCCTCCGTTCCTCCATCTCTCCTTCAGTTCTCCCTCCCTCTCGTCACTCTCTCCCTCTCCCTCCCTCTCATCCTCCATCCCTCTCTAGGGCCCGGCCTGATTCTCTCTCATTGAATGTTGTTTTTATATGGCCATGGGAGGGAGGGATGTAGGGTGTGTGCAGAGGCATGTGGAGCCTTTTTGAACTGCTATGTGTAAACAGATGGAGGTTTTTAAGCTGCCTTTATGTGATTAAGAGAAACATTACCATAAAAAAATACATTTCCCTCCGTTCCCCTGTGCTCCTATCCCTTCACTTTCACTCGCTCTCCCTCTCTTTCATTAAGCCTCAGGCCTGGGCAGGGGCGCGTTGAGCATCGAACACCTAGTGGAAAGTAGAGTAAAAAGCCACATCACCCTAAAATGCTTCCCCCAACAACAAACACTCAGCAGCATCTCTAAGAGGTTAGAGCAAACTAACAGTCAGGTCTTAATGCAATCAATGTTGTTAGCCCTGCTCTGTGATTCAGAGAGAATTCTGGATCTGCTCTGCTGCTTGTCTCCTTGCTCTAGGTCAGAGGTTCTCAAACTTTTTCAGGTCCCCCCTTCCACATTGGGGAACATCCCACGGCCCCCCTGTGCGTCACGTCTATTTCTATGGGCACAAGCACTGTTCATGACACAAACTGTTCACACCCCTCTTGTTGGTGGAGAGAAAAATGTGCAGGTTTAAAGCTTTTTTCCTGCAATTATACACATTTTGTCACTGGGTGCAGAGAACATTTTGCTGTTTTAAAGCTACTTTTCTTGCAATTCTATACATTTTGCTATGTCTAATATGTATTCATGTGATATGGGAATGACTTAAACATTACAACAAAATCTATGAGCTAAGAAACCTAGCAAAAAAAAGTTAGCTGACGTGGGCTAGTTGATCTGGACATTTCTGACAAGTTTTAAATAAGGTATGCAATGACTGACATGACAAGAGGAAAACTGATTATGCATTACCCAATTTCAGGAAGGGTGGGGGGGCTCCTTTAATTCTTAGGGATCAAATCCCGTTAATGGGATCAATTTGACAACATCCGGTAAAATGGCAGAGCGCCAAATTCAAATTAAATTATTCGAAATATTTAACTTTCATACAATCACAAGTGCAATACACAAAATTAAAGCTTTACTTCTTGTTAATCTAGCCACCGTGTCAGATTTCAAAAAGGCTTTACGGCAAAAGCAAACCATGCTATTATCTGAGGACAGCACCCCATCAAACAAACACAGACAATCATATTTCATCCCACCAGGTGCGACACAAAACTCAGAAATAACGATATAATTCATGCCTTATCTTTGACAAGCTTCTTCTGTTGGCACTCCAATATGTTCCATAAACATCACAAATGGTCCTTTTGTTCGATTAATTCCGTCGTTATATATCCAAAATGTCCATTTATTTGGTGTGTTTGATCCAGAAAAACACTGGTTCCAACTCACACAACATGACTACAAAATATCTAAAAAGTTACCTGTAATCTTTGTCAAAACATTTCAAACAACTTTCCTAATACAACTTTAGGTATTTTTTAACGTAAATAATCGATAAAATTTAAGACGGGATAAACTGTGTTCAATACAGGACGAAAACAAAGTGAAGCGAGCTTTCAGGTCGCGCGCCTCTAACAAACAGTACACTTCACTCGACCCTCGTTGTGCACTGCCTTACTTCTTCATTACACAAAGGAAAAACATCAACCAATTTCTAAAGACTGTTGACATCCAGTGGAAGCGATAGGAACTGCAACCAAGTGCCTTAGAAATCTAGATCCCCATAGAAAACAGAGTGACCTCAAACATTTTCTTTCCTGGATGGTTTGTCCTCTGGGTTTCCCCTGCAAAATAAGTTCTGTTATACTCACAGACATCATTCAAACAGTTGTAGAAACTTCAGTGTTTTCTATCCAAATCTACTAATAATATGCATATCCTAGCTTCTGGGCCTGAGTAGCAGGCAGTTTACTTTTGGCACGCTTTTCATCCGGATGTGAAAATACCGCCCCCTAGCCTAGAGAGGTTAATTTAATTATAAAAATAATATGATATGACTCGTTGCTGGTTTTGAAAATCATGTTTTTTTTCTACTTTTAATCCTACCCTGTAATGTCACAGAGAAGCTTTTTTTTATGTAGTGGTAGAATACTGGAAGTTGGTGAAACTCCATCCTGTTTGGCCCCGCTAATGTTGATTTGTGGGGCGTTATTGTACTTATCTACTAACCCTCGTATAATAGCATGAAGCTTATGGCCTCGTAGGTGTTTTACAGCTTTCCAGCCTCTCTGCCCCTCTCTACTTGCCTCGTATATCGAGTGTGTGGGTGTGTGAGTGTCACTGCCTGGGCTGTCTGCAGTTGGCGTGTAGGTTTTTATGTGTGTTTGCTCTGCAGAAAGACACGGCTCACAGCACAGCCTGTTCCAAGAGTGAATTCCTGGCGGCTTACAAAAGATGTTGAATGAGATGGAGGGCTCAGCACAGGAACGGAGAGAGGGAGGGAGGACAGAGGGAGGGGACGAGGGTAGCTACAAGGTAGGGAAGCGGTTAGGGGGTTAGTGTAGGAGTAGTGGGAGGGAGGGAAGGGGATGAGGAGGTATCGGGTATCGGCGATTGGTGAATTATAGGAGGGGGGGCAGGCTCTCACTTAGAAGAAGGGAGGGGTGGCAAGCTCTCACTAGGACAGAGGGGGGAGGGAGACAGGTAGGGTGGAGGGGGGACGAGAGGTGGCAGTCAGGCTCTCACCAACAGCTATGATTAAATAGCAGGATGCTCTATGAAAACAGGAACATTATCTGCCTCTTGAAAGGGCAGGAATGGCACTCTAATTGGCTTCCCCCTAGTCTCAGCGCTACCATCCCATTGGTGGGAGAGAGACAGCAGCATGGCCTCATCGCCAGGCCTTGGACTGAGGTGGAGGCACACTGTCTACACCTCATCCAAATTCTCTACCCTTCGGCCCTAAGTGTGCACTTGTTCACTTCCCTTTATGGAGTGAAAAGGAAAGAACATATATGATATATATGGTGGAAACTCCCTCAAGTCTAATCCATGTTTAAACCAATCCAATGTGTACACTTCCCAGAGAATCAGGGCACAGGAAGGGTTCATCTCTCAGCATGGAGAATAAAACACTGTTTTTCCTTTCATCAGCTTGATAGGAATGTAGCAGACTAGTGTCTGGAATTAAATGTATTTCACCCCTCAAAGAGAACCAATGGCTGGCCCTGGCAGCTGAGCCTCTTGATTGAATGCAATTCAAATAATAAAGAGGGTTTATAAGTCCTCTGTGGTATTTGATGTTTCTTCACAGCAGAGATTTGAAAGTAGTTTGGAACAGGACGGCCTGTATGAAGGAGAGGAGAGAGAAAAGACTGATCTCTCTGTGTAGGAGGTATGGAGAGATGGAAGGATGAAGAGAGGTGACGTGTTTGTGTTCCAACTAAGATTAGAACAGTCAACAGAGAGAGGTATCAGGAGCATGGCTACTCTCCCTAAACTGACACTCACAGCCCCACACCAAAGTAGGATTCAGACAGGATTTGTTTTCTTTCAAAATACTTTGTGCGTATTACGTGTTATAGTAATAGTTGTATAGTAGAAAAATAGCACTAAAAACAAGAACACTATTGGAGAATGTACATTAGCCTAATGCTTGTGCTGAGGTGGTACAGTCAGTGTCAGTGTCTGGTGTGGTCTGTCGTGTGAAAGGTCACATGACTCTGTCTGTATCTGGGATGTGTTTAACAAGTGATAAGCTATCAGATGACAATGGCCTTTCTCTATCACCTTGTGTTTTGCATTTCAAATCTATGTCACTGTACAGCCATAGCACAGCCAAAGACTGTAGCGTGAAGGGAGAGGGAGAAACGGCAGGCAGCCAAGGAGAGGGAAGGATCAAAGAGGGAGAGAGAGGAAGGGATCAGAGACAGAAGGAAAGAGAATGAGTGGAAAAGAGGGGGGAGAGGGAGAGAGTGAAATGCTCCCATTGACCCCAGGGCTGTAACGCTAGATTAGAGCAGTAACCTCCCATACCTCCCATCCATCCATACATACATACATAGTGTATGTATGTATGTAAGTACAACTGCCAAAATAAAGGAAACACTTTAGTAAATTAGGGATACAAGTATATTTAAAGCAGGTGGTTCCACACAGGTGTGGTTCCTGAGTTAATTAAGTTATTAACATCCCATCATGCTTAGGGTAATGTATAAAAATGCCCAGTTGCCCATTATTTTGGCTACCATGGTTAGAAGAAGAGATTTCAGTGTATTTGAATAAGGGGTCTCAAAGGTCTAAAGTGTGTGTGTGTGTGTGTGTGTGTGTGTGTGTGTGTGTGTGTGTGTGTGTGTGTGTGTGTGTGTCAGTCACCAGACCTCAACCCAATTGAACACTTATGGGAGATTCTGGAGCCCCCGCCTCCCCCTTCTCCCCCCAGCCATACCACTTCCAAGTCATTTAATGTCTGTATCTGGGATGTGTTTAACAAGTGATACACTATCAGATGACAATGGTCTTTCTCTATCACCGTGTGTTTTGCATTGCAAATCTGTGTCACTGTACAGCCATAGCACAGCCAACAACTGTAGTGTTGAGAGGAGAGGAAGAAACGGCAGGCAGCCAAGGAGAGGGAAGGATCAAAGAAAGAGGGAGAGAGGAAGGGATCATAGAAAGAAGGACAAATAAGTAGTGAGAAAAGGAGGGAAAGAGAGAGAGTGAAATGCTCCCATTGACCACGGGGGTGGAACACTAGAGCAGAGAGCAGAGGCATAACTATCCATACATGCATACATACCTACATACATACCTACATATGTACGTACGTACATACGTTTAAAGGGTGGGTGGGTAGGTGTGCATGTGTCTCAGTCACCAGATCTCAACCCAATTGAACACTTATGGGAGATTCTAGAGCTGTGCCTGAGACAGCGTTTTCCACCACCATCAACAAAACACCAAACAATGGAATTTCTCGTGGAAGAATGGTCTAATAGAGTTGCAGACACTTGTAGAATCTATGCCAAGTCACATTGAAGCGGTTCTGGCCACTCCTGGTGGCCCAACACCCTACTAAGACACTATGTTGGTGTTTCCTTTATTTTGGTAGTTACCTGTATATACTGTATCTGCAGCTCAGCTCACATTAATAACTTTTTCCAGCCAGAACCTCTTCCTCCAGGGGAGGGGAGCGGAGAGGTGGACCAGCCCAGGATTATCAGTGTGTGTCAGGGGTTTACAGTAGGACGTGTGAGGAGGGTTAGTATTTTTATTTTATTTTATTTAACCTTTATTTAACTAGGCAAGTCAGTTAAGAACAAATTCTTATTTACAATGACGGCCTACCTGGTTGGGGGTAGTGATGGGGAGGGATATCGATACAGTTATATATCGCAATATTATTTTTGGACTATATTATATCGATATTTGACTCCAAGTATCGATTTGTATGTTTTTTTTTAAAGTATTATTATTTTGTATTATTTTTGCTTCTGTATGTAGTGTTAGACAGGGCTAGTCGGCTGGTATCTGCGCCAAAACGCCGGTATTTTTCATCCTATAGCTTGTTCATCCACATCTACTTTTGAAATAGTGAACCAAAACTCTTTTTCTCATTCTCTTTCTTGTCTCTCTGCAGCAGACGTATAGTTAGTGAGCAATATGTTTGGAACATCAAATCGCAATAAAATCGCAGTATCGAATCACAATACATACAGAGTTGTGAGAATCGCAATACATATCATATCAGCACCTAAGTATTGTGATAATATAGTATTGTGAGATCCCTGGCAATTCCCAGCCCTAGTTGGTGGGGTTGGAGGGGGGTATGAGTGTGTATCTGGGTTGTTGGAGAGGGGTGAGAGAAGGTAGAGGAGGGGTAACGAGGTTTGAAGGGGGTATGCGTGTGTGTCGGGGGTAGAGAGGAAGGGGTTGGAGGGAGTAGGAATAGGAGAGAGTTGAAAGAGGTGGTTCGGTCTATGATTCAGTCCCATCCCCTTTGGCTAGTCGGGGCACTCCTGAGAGCGTAGCATCTACCTGCCCTGACACGCCACTCCCCCCAGCCCCACATCAAAGCAGCCCTGTGAGTAATGGATACCAAGTGGTGAAACGCCCTTTCCTCCTCCAACCAGCTCGGCTGCCTACAGCCAGCGGCAAGCACCAAGCACCCTGTGCTCACACACAGCAACACACACACACTATACTCACACACACAGTACGCATGCATATACTCACACACACTTGCGCACACACACACACACAGTACAGACAAAGACTCACATGTGCACACACACACTTATTATGTCAGCAGGTGAGAGAATCAGTCTAGTCCGAAGTGTAAAGTTAATACAATTTGTTACTACCATGAGGATTGCAATTCAAATACATGGGGTCCACTTAAGATTTAATTCAGGAATTAATTAATTATAGAAGTTATGCCTATTAAATGTTTTGGGCACAATGTTGACGCCAGTGGCAGTGAGAGTAATTATATGCCTGCACTTGAACACAATTTATCTCGTGCCCCATGCTCTACGAGCGTGCTAGACTGACGGCCTGTCCGACGGAGTGCCTGCTCACAATTGGACTCACCATTGATGTTCACGAAAGAAAATGTTTGGACTCTCGTGGAGGAAATTGATAGCAGTGGCAAAAAAAACATGTATTTCTACAGTAGAATATTTTTTGCTATGGAGTTGTATAGTCATGTAAACAATAGCGCAAGCAACAAGCTCCTCATCCACTGCAGTACACAACTAAATGCTTAGTTCAATAATGTACATTTACAACAGCTCACGCACATTAGCTAGTAAACCAAAGATAGTTTATAGCTTTGGTCAAAACTCATTTCAATTGCAGAAGCCTGGGCTGTCCCATGCCTCGATCAGCTGTTTCTGTCATTGGTTCAAGAAGTGCATTTTGACAGGACACAGATGTTGTCTAAACTAAAGCACAAATGTCAAATTTGCGCAAATTTGGACGGAATGGGGTTAGTCAACAGTATACACAAAGCAACCGTTTTACTTCATAACTATCAGCTAGGCATATGTGAATCGTAATAATGTAGCCAACCAGATAGTTTAACAAGCAAAAATGACCTAAAACTAGTATTATGCAAGATAGATTCAATTCTTCGTGGCTATCTGGCTAGCTAACAGTATTAGTAGATAGCCAGTTAGCCCTATTGACTTATTATGGGCTTGTGATCTACTGTACGCATGCAGGTAAACATACCAAAATTAACACAGCATGTATTTATTAATTCATATTGTAGTCAGGCAACATATGAGATATGAATTGACAACATTTAATTTCGATGTCAGGGTGTATTTTCTCTCGGTTCAGCTCAAATAATAGCCACCATTGATTTCAAGAAATGTAGCAACATTTTTACGTGATTACGTCATATTTCTTTACATAATTTCTGCTTCAAAATATGTACAAACGAAGTACGGATTAGAGAAGTGTCCTTTGTGCTCCATTTTGCATACTTTGATCTGGACTCCAAACCTCTCGAACTCCAATTTGTGAGCTCGTAGCAAGGTAGTATGCATTTTGAGAAACACCCATGGTTTCCATGTGTTTGATGCCATTCCATTGCTCCGTTCCAGCCATTATTATGGGCCGTCCTCCCCTCAGCAGCCTCCACTTCCTTCGTCTTCTGGACTGAAATTAGATAAAACATATTTGGTGAAATATTAATTGAATCATAGATAAAGTCAGTATCTTCCTTGTAATTAATGTTACGAAGCACATCTTATCCCTTGACTGTGACGAGTAATTTCAGGGTTGGCCATTTCCAGACGAAAGGTTGAAATACAATGAAACATGATGGTCACAATTGATATGCTTACTAATGAACGCCTACATAGCCAGTTGGTAATTAGCTAGCTACATTGCATGGACCGAAATGGAACTATGAAGATGTGATTTGTAATCATATTGACAGATTCTGAATAGCGAGTTCACCTTGTGCAAAGTAGCTAACTCGCTAACTACCTTGGCTAGCTAGCTAGCTCAGTTAGGTAGTTAGCTAGCTTCCTCTGCGATCTTTCTACAATGAGTCATCAAAATATGACTCTTTCCTGAAACATAGTACAATTAACATTAGATGACAAGTTAGATAGATAGATAGATAGATAGATAGATAGATAGATAGATAGATAGATAGATAGTATGATTTCAAGCAGAGCTAACGTTAGCCAAGTTTTGAGTTTAGCTTACAAGCTGAGTGCATTACGGTCCTTCAAATTATGATTAGCAAAATAATACTACTGTACTGTCATATGGGTCTGGATAAGAGCGTTGGCTAAATGACTAAATGTATGGGTTGTCCGGGCGGTGCTCGGCGGTCGACGTCACCGGTCATCTAGCCATCATTGATCCATTTTTCATTCTCCATTGGTTTTGTCTTGTCTTCCTACACACCTGGTTCCAATCCCATTCATTACATGTTGTGTATTTAACCCTCTGTTTCCCCTCATGTCCTTGTCAGAGATTGTTTGTTTGTTATGCTCATGTATTATGTATTGGTGCGCAACGGGTTCTTGTACACGCCATTACATTTATACACACATAATAACATTGTTTCTGTTCTAATTTATTTATACGATATTTTAAGAATATTGGACACTGTCAGATGGATCTTACACGCAGAGGTACCTGCAGTGTTTTCCTATTGCTTTCATGCTAATTCAAACCAGTCAATGCATTTTGGAGCAACGCTGCTTTATATGGTGGGATTTATATGGTGGGGTTCAGTCTGCCTGTCTGTGTGTGTGTTTGTGTGTGTGTGTGTTATTGTCTCCACTTTAACCTCTCCTGGAAAATGGCTGCAGATGAAGGCATTACCGTCCTTCAATTCCCAAATAAGCTGCTATCCACTCCGTCCGATCACCCTGGTCTTTCCACAACTTTCATCCAACTTTTTTGTGTGGATATTTTGCTGTCAGTCTGCTGTTGAAAGCATATCCCTAGTATGCAAGGGTAGCAAATACTTTCGCTTTAGGGAAGCAAATATTTTCGCATTAGGTTTACTTGAATTGTGTTGGTGTCCTCAGAGAGATAAATGGTCACGCCTCTTACGTATTGCATCCCTCTCAGAGCGCGCAGGCCAGATTTGCCAGCAAATCGAACCCAGTGATATTTCAGCTGCTGCTACAGGTGCAACACTGGGGTCTGAAGTTATCTAATCTTCATAAACTTAAACACTCTCTGATGCTTGCCACTTTATTATGACCATTTAGAGTTATTTTAATGAAAAATTCTTACATATTGTACTTTTAAATTCCTTCAATGTTCTAAACCAAATAACCACCTGCCATATGTTTATAATGCTGGTGTAGTCTATACTCTTCACTTTCACTGTTTCACTTCAGCTGCCTGCCTGCCTACCTGGTCTCCGGTCTGTCTGACAGAAGACAGAGAGAGGGAGACTTCCACCCTGCTAACTCAGACCTGTAGGCCTGTAGACCCAGCTCACTACTCACTGGACCCTGTCATTACCCATTTTAATGCTTTCAGCCTCTCTCTCCTTCTCTCTCTCTTCCTTCTCTTTTTCTAGTTTCCCTCAAACCCTCTGTTGTCATGGCAAGTGTATTATGGTTAGCAAAATAATACTACTGTACTGTCAAATCGGTTTGTTTCTAATGTTATAATTTATTAGCCGTTATTTTAAGAAAATTGGACAAACTGTGAGATGGATCTTACACGCAGAGTTCCCTGCTGTCTTTGCCTATTGCCTATTCATGCAGATGTAAACCAGTCCTGTAATCTTACATGTCAATGCATTTTAGAGCTACGCTGCTTTATATAGTGGGATTCAGTCTGGCTGTGTGTGTGTGTGTGTGTGTGTGTGTGTGTGTGTGTGTGTGTGTGTGTGTGTGTGTGTGTGTGTGTGTGTGTGTCCATTCTCTTCCCTCTCCTGGCTGCAGATGAAGGGACTATGCCACAGGATGAAATGAAGTTGGCTTGGGCCTATGTGGCATAAACACACACACACACACACACACACACACACACACACGTACACGCCATATAAAAGCAATCACTTCAGCATAACAAATTAACAAGCAGAGTGATCTTGTCAGGCGATGGAAAACTTCAGACACAGTCTGTCTGTCTGTTGTCTGTGTGACTGTGTAACTGTGTGCGTGCGTGCGTGCGTGCGTGTGTGCGTGCGTGTGTGTGTGAGTGTGTGTGTGTGACTGTGTGTGAAATGAAAACATCAGAGGTTTATTCATTGAGAACACAGAGTGACTCCAACAGAGAAGGCCCGACACACACACACGCACGCACGCACGCACACAGACACACACACACACTCACACACTGTTCTATAGTTTTCATGGCACCTACAGTAGTGGCAGCCTAGGCAGAGAGCTCATGTAAATTCTGTATATACAGTACCAGTCAAAAGTTTGGACACACCTACTCATTCCAGGGTTTTTCTTTATTTGTACTATTTTATACATTGTATAATAATAGTGAAGATGTCAAAACTATGAAATAACGCATATGGAATCATGTAGTAACCCAAAAAGTGTTAAACAAATCAAAATATATTTTATATTTGAGATTCTTCAAAGTAGCCACCCTTTGCCTTGATGACAGCTTTGCACACTCTTGCCAGTTTGGGCTAGGCCCCTAAGTTCCAGTGAAGGGAAATGTTAATTCTACAGCATACAATGACAATCTAGACGATTCTGTGCTCCCAACAGTTTGTGGAAGGTCCTTTCCTGTTTCAGCCTGACAATGCCCCCGTGCACAAAGCGAGGTCCATAAAGAAATGGTTTGTTGAGATCGGTGTGGATGAATTTGACTGTCCTGCACAGAGCCCCGACCTCAACCCCATCGAACACCTTTGGGATGAATTGGAAAGCTGACTGCGAGCCAGGCCTAATCTCCCAACATCAGTGCCCGACCTCAATAATACTCTTGTGACAAAATGGAAACAAGTCTACGCAGCAATGTTCCAACATCTAGTGGAAAGCCTTCCCAGAAGAATGCAGGCTGTTATAGTAGCAAAGGGTGGACCAACTTCATATTAATGCCCATGATTTTGGAATGAGATGTTTGACAAGCAGGTTTCCACATACTTTTGGTCATGTAGTGTATGCTGCATGGACTCTATGTGCAATAATAGTTTTTAATATGCTTTTTAAATGACTCTGTACCCCACACATATAATTATCTGTATGGTCCCTCAGTTGAGCAGTGAATTTCAAGCACAGATTCAACAACAAAGACCAGTGAGGTTTTCCAATGGTTCGCAAAGAAGGGGACCTATTGGTAGATGGGTATATAAAAAAAAAAAACATTGAATATATCAGGTATTAAGGTAAGACCCAGATGCAGACCACGTCGAATAGACAATAGTTTAATATTCCAACAGGGGCAGGCGATAGACCGGTCAAGGCAGGCAGGGGTCAGTAAACCAGAGGTGGGGCAACGGTATCAGGCGGCAGGCAGGCAGGCTCAGGGTCAGGGACAGGAAAAATGGTCAGGCAGGCGGGCTTGGAGTCAGGACAGGCAAGGGTCAAAACCAGGAGGGCGAGAAAAAGAGAGACTGGAAAAAGCAGGAGCGGAGGCACAAAATGCTGGTTGACTTGAACAAACAAGAGGAACTGGTAACAGACAAACAGGGAACACAGGTATAAATACACAGGGGATATCGGGGAAGATGGGCGAAACCTGGAGGGGGTGGAGACAATCACAAGGAGGAGGGTGGAGACAATCACAGGTGAAACAGATCAGGGTGTGACAGAATATCCCTTTGATCATGGTGCAGTTATTAATTACACTTTGGATTGGTGTATCAATATGCCCAGTCACTACAAAGATACAGGCGCCCTTCCTAACTCAGTTGCCAGAGAGGAAGGAAACTGCTCTGGGATTTCATCATGAGGCCAATGGTGTTTTAAAACAGTTAGAGTTGAATGGCTATGATAGGATATAACTGAGGATAGCATTGAAGTTACTTCATAATACCAACATAAATGACAGAAAAGAGGACTGTACCGAATAGAAATCCTGTATCCTGTTTGCAATAACGCACTAAATTAACACTTCACAGTATTTGGCAAAGAAATTTATTTTTGTCCTGAATACAAAGCGTTATGTTTGGAGCAAATCCAACACAACACATCACTGAGTACCATTCTTCATATTTTCAAGCATGGTGGTGGCTGCATCATGGTATGGGTATGCTTGTCATTGGCAAGGACTAGGAAGTTTTTTAGGATAAAAAGAAACTGAATAGCGCTAAGCACAGGCAAAATCCTAGAGGAGACCCTGGTTCAGTCTGCTTTCCACCAGACACTGGGAGACAAATTTAGCTTTTAGCAGGACACTTATCTAAAACACAAGGCCAATATACACTGGAGTTGCTTACCAAGATGACATTGAAGGTTTCTGAGTGGCCTAATTGCAGTTCTAAATTAAATTGACTTGAAAATCAATGGCAGGACTTGACAATGGCTACCTAGCAATGATCAACAACCAACTTCACAGAGTTTTTTGAATAATGGACAGATATTGTACAATCCAGGTGTGCAAAGCTCTTAGAGACTTACCCAGAAAGACTCACAGCTGTAATCGCTGCTAAAGTGATTCTATCATGTATTGACTCAGGGGGTTAAATACTTATCTAATCAAGATATATTGATGTTATAATTTTCTTCCACTTTAACATGACAGAGTATTTTGTGTAGATCGTTGACAAAAAAAAGTTGCAGTTAAATCCATTTATTCCCACTTTTGTAACACAGCAAACTGTGGAAAAAGTCAAGGGGTGTGAATGCTTTCTGAAGGCACAGTGTGTGTTTTCTTTAACCTAACTTAGTTTAATTTGTAACCTTTATTTAACTACAGTAGGAACGTCAGATAAGAACAAACTCTTATTTACATTGACAGCCTACCGGGGAACAGTGGCTTGTTCAGGGGCAGAACAGCAGATTTCTTTTTTATTTACCTTGTCAGCTCAGGGATTCGATCCAGCAACCTTTCGGTTACTGGCCCAACACTCTAACCACTAGGCTACCTGCTGCACCTGTAGGTCACTCTGGATTAGGGTTGGGTGGTATCCAGATTTTCATATCGTCATACAGTCCTTCTCTCAGCCCGAGATTTACGATATTACCGGCTTAGTACACAAGGCGGCACCAAAAAAAAATGCAAAAAGCCCATTGGGCGTCTATTTTCGGCATCAGAGTAATTTTGTGCTTCAGTTGCACTTTTCCACTCGGATGAGAATTCACGAATTGGCATTCTATCACTAGATAGTGCTCTGACTGATGTGTAGCTGCTTTTCTGTTGTACTTTCTCGGTCAGTGAAGCCAGCCTACTTTTCTCCGGTAAAATGCGAGATTAACTTTAAACAAAACATTAATAAATGTAGCTGGCTACATTCTTTCTATGATAAACATTGATGGCAATGCACAGTTTTTGCAAAAAATACTTTTTCATTATAAACTCATTTACTTATGTGGCTGCCAGCCAAATAGCGTTGCACTTCTGTTGTCATCAGATTAAAATGAAGCTGATTTCTGCCAAATGTGTGGCACTAATGTATTTTCTGTGAAGAAAAACTATAGTTGCACGTCGCTGATCACGCTATTGAAGCAAAAAACATTGTTGACATATAAAACGCTACCCCTGTCAATACACAGATGGACTCCTGCTTTCTCCCATTGTGCTATTAAGCTGTAAGCTTCATAATGTAAAATAATGTGACAGGTGAAATTAAGAAAGCGATCTGCTTTATCTCCTAACTTATTGCATAAGTTGAGTGCAGATAGTACACATCCAGCTTCTTCACCTGCGGGAACGTCGGAGACCAGTCACTCGGACAGCTGATGAATCTGTGAGTTTGCACAACTGAAGAATTTCTGCACATAATTTCATAAACCGTCTCAGGGAAGCTCATCTACGTGGTTGTTGTTCTCACAAGTGTCTTGACCTGACTGCAGTTTGGCGTTGTAACCGACTGGCATGCTGGAGAAGTGTGCTCTTCACGGATGAATCATGGTTTCAACTGTTTTCTGATGTCAAAGTTGTGAACAGAGTGACCCATAGTGGTGGTGGGGATATGGTATGGGCAGGCATAAGCTACAGACAACAAACACAATTGCATTTTATTGATGGCTATTTGAATGCACAGATACTGTGACGATATCCTGAGGCCATTGTAGTGCCATTCATCCGCCGCCATTACCTCATGTTTCAGCATGATAATGCACGGCCCCATGTCGCAAGGATCTTCCATGGTCTGCATGCTCAGAAGAGCAAGTTCGGGATGCTCTGGATAGATGTGTACGACATGTTCCAGTTCCCGCCAATATCCAGCAACTTCGCACAACCATTAAAGAGGAGTGGGACAACATTCCACGGGCAACAATCAACAGCCTGATCAACTGTATGCGAAGGAGATGTGTCGCGGTGCATGAAGCAAATGGTGGTCACACCAGATACTGACTGGTTTTCTGATCCACGCACCTACCTTTTTTTAAGGCATCTGTGACCCACAGATGCATATCTATATTCCCAGTCATGTGAAATCCATAGATTAGGGCCTAATTTATTTTTTTAAATTGACTGATTTTCTTATGTAAACTGTAACTCAGTAAAATAATTTAAATTGTTGCGTGTTGCATTGATATTTTTGTTCAGTGTATTTAAAAAGTAGCTACAAATATTAAAATGTATTGATAAACTTCAAAGAAATAGTTTCAACGGTATTGGCAGTATTGAAAAACCATCCCGTGGCTATTTCCAAATACCCTGGTATAGGGTATATACGGTATACCGCCCAAGTCTACTCTGGATAAGAGTGTCTGCTATATGACAAAAACGTAAAAATGTAAATTGTACTCTGTGGGAATAGTACAGTAATAATAAGTCTATAATACCTTTGACACAGCTAGCTCTGGTTTGTCAGACTTTAATTGATGAAATTTTTATGAAGTTAAATCTGTCATGATGGCACAAGTGGAGAGTTTGTTTTTGGCTCAAACGCCAAGTGGAGGTGCTTTCTATCTACCGATCAAATCTGTCCTATCATGTTGTTGTATCACTAGGATGGATGTTTGCTAACCACAAAGCTGGCTGTTACAGTACTGTTCCTCCGACCATAACAAAACAGGAATGTTTCCACATACATTTTGGCTCTCATTGCCTTGTTTTATTCTGCATTTAGTTTTCATTTGTTAAAGGGATTGTAAAAAAATAAACGTTTAATGTAATTCCAATTAATCATGTCATAGCATGAGTTCTTTCTGTTATTTGAGTTTGTTTCCTTTCCGGCTTTGTGGCTTCACAGAAACCTATGGGATTATTAGCCAGCATTTGACCACTGCCACCGGTCCACATTGTGATACTATAATGACATAATAGAATATTATGATGTATTCCTGAAATGGCTACTGCGGTTCTTTAGTGGAGTAGTCTTGCAGCTCTGTGGTCGGGGCCATTTAAAAGTATTTAGTAGGGAGAGAGTGTGTGTGTGTCTGTGTCCCCGTGCGTGTGTCGTTGTGTGTGTGCGTGTGCGTGTGCGTGTGCGTGTGCGTGTGTGTGTGTGTGTGTGTGTGCTTGTCCTCAGTACCATACCACAAGTATAGTTTTTTCTCCATTTATTACCTCGATTAGAAGACATGTGTGTTTCATGCTGGGTAGAGAACTCTTGAACTCCAGGTAAAGCAGATTCCCACATGTTGAAGCTCTGCTTCTTCTTACTCATGTCGCTGCGCCCCATTTAGTCTCATGCTGCATACTACAATTACAGCCCTAATGAAATTATGGGTTGGAGGTTGTTGACTTGGGCCAGGATGCTACAACAAAGGGATACATGTACATGTTCATTTTCTATCTGACCTTCTTATGACCGTTGACACTGTGAACTTTAATCCCAACCCTAGTCATCTGAGTGGCTCGAGGAAGAGGAATACTGGACCATTAGAATATGCAGTATGCCCCACTTTCCCACACAGACACTCATAATACATGTACACACACAGACAGATGCCATATCTTAATTTGACCTAGTTTCTCACAACAGAAAAATAATCCTGCAGGAACAGGAAATGTGAAATATTATGTGGATTATAATTAATGGTCATTTTTTGTAGGGGTTGATAAATGTTTTTTTAGGGCAAATCAAGTCTGAAATTACAAATTACAAACTTTAGAAGCCTTTTTAAACCTTGAATACGCTTCAAGTTTGCATATCCTGCTGTGCAGGAAAATTCATGCAACAACAGGATGATCAAGTTTAGATGCGGCATCTGTACAGTACTCAACAGCTTTTACATCTCACAATACCCACTCAGGAAACAGGGGAAGGAGGGGTGCACCTCTAGCTCTTGACAGTTTGTGTATACAGTCAAATGAAATGAGTGTGTTTCTAGTCATGTATTAACTTTTTTTCTAGTCATGTATTAACTTTCCCTTTTGGTTTTTGAAGTGTTAAAAACTGATCGGAGTTCAATGGAGCCGTTCCTCTAAGTGTTTTTTACATTAACTTGTGATAAATGGGTTAGCTGAGTGATGTCTTCACCTGGATTTGTGGTGTGTGTGTGCGTGTGCGTGTGTGTTTACCTCTTGGCTCCCTGCCACCTGGGGCTGATGTTAACCTGCTAGACATTGTTTAGTGTTGTGTTTGACCTGGATGATCAGTTGTTTCAGCTTGCGGCTCCACTTCATTAAAGATATTGGCAGCCATTCAGTCAGTCAACCAGGAATGCCACCCTCTTCACAGCATGTGTTGAGACATTGATGAAAAGGTTGATCTAAATTATTTATTCAGGGACACTCTTAAAATGCCTTTGGTTATTGTAGAGTACACCGCCATATTCATATTCAGAAGCTATATTTTCCCAACATTGGGGAATTTGCATGTAAACATAACATAACGCAAACCTCATAGAACTTTTCAGGACAGGGCCCATAGGTGCTCTTTAGAAAGGGAAAAGGCTAGGGATAGATACAGTAGAGCCCGACCGAAATATCGGTTCACCAATATTATTGGCCGATATTGGCCTTTTAACGCTATATCGGTATTGGCCGATAATAAATAGGATGAAAAAAGGGAATCTCATGCTTGTCTGAACACTTGGGGGCATTCTCATGATGTCATTATTGTCACGATGTATGAAATCAACATTTAAAGCATAGTTATTGGACAATTGCTCTTTTGGATGACAATTTTACATTTTATTCATTTAGCAGACACTCTTATGCAGAGCGGTTAAGGTTAATTGCCTTGCTCAAGGGAACATAGACAGATTTTTCACCAAGTCGGCTTGGGAATTCAAACCAGCGACCTTTCGGTTACTGGACCAACACTTAACCACAAGGCTACCTGCCGCCCCAATTTATGAGAATTCTGTTTGGGAAAAAAATTACACTTTTTAATTTCCCCACTGTAAAACAGTATATTGGCAGATATATCGGTATCGGAAAGTTTTGACCCACAAAAAATCAGAATCGGTATCGGACCCCAAAAAAGATATCGGTTAGGCTCTAAGATACAGGAGGTGCTGGGTCAGTTGTGCCGTAGTGTATGTCCTGTCCTCCGGTTTCCACCCACTGGACACACCACGTCATTTCAACATGAAAATGTGGGTAATATTTGGTTGAGACATTGATCAATGAGATTTCACCCTTTATTCACCCACTCAAAAAGACAGCCAGAAGTTGATGCTTTCAACCATCTAAAAGCGTAACCAAATTCCAATGTTAAAACAATGTCAGATTTGGGGGTTTAGTTGTCATCTGAATGTGTTATCACTGCGCTTTCAACCATTTATAACCAGACCAAAGTTAAAATGGGAATGCAATATTACATATTTTGTATTTATACAACAATTTAATGTGTTATCACTGTGCTTCATCTAATAGCACAACCAAATGACCTGGATTGCAGTTGAGATTACATTAAAAGTACATAGTGCAAGTGATCAATGCTGTTAAAAAGTCTGCATAGGACTTCCGACAATGGCGAAGCTCTAACAACACGCGTCTGCGTAACGTCCTCAAAATTTCAAACAATTTTAAGGCATTTTGACACGGTTTACCTGTTCGTTAATAGTGAGTTGGAAGTTACAATAGATGTTTTATCGCCAAAGCAAAAGATGTCCAATATGTCAAAGCCTCAGACGAGGCTTGGAAAAATGCCCCTCTCTGACAGCCCTTCTCCAGCCTCCGCGGATGCTAGCCCAGAAGAAGCACCAGCATGGTTCAGAATGGAGATGGACAAGGGTATAACAAAATCCAAGAGACACTTTTTGAACGCCTCAGCAAAATTGATGTACTGGTCGATAAACTCCACGAAGACCAGAAAGTCACAAAGGGACGAGTGACAAAGTTAGAAAAAGACCATGCTGACCACCAGGCTGCCATCCTGGACGTCCGTGAGGAAGTGGACCAAAAATACAAGAAGTTGGACATTTCCAAAGGCGCTCGAATTTGAGACTTCAAGGTTTCCCGGATGCCGTGGAGGGAAGAGGCGATCTCCTTTCTACAGGAATGGATTCCCCAAATTCTGTATCTACCCCCTCCCGCGCACCCACTGGAGATCGAGAGGGCCCGGAGGCGGCTGCCTGGTCAGGTTGCACCCAGAGCATTTGTCATTACATTTCTACGGTACCAGGACACTGTTCGCATCCTCTCTGCTGCTCGAGCAAAGGGAGAGCTCAAGTACGGAGATGCCAGAATCATGATCTTTCCGGATCTTTCTCCCACACTACACAAGAGGAGGATGGCTTTCTCCCCACTGAAGAGACTTCTGCGTCAGGCTAGCTTGGCATACGGCCTTCGCTACCCAGTGACTTTGTGGATCAAAACCAAGAATGGTGAGCGCACATTTGACTCTGTGAAGATGGCTGAAACATGCACAAGGAAAGAACTTCCTGACTTGTTCACGTCTACTACACCCCGAGGAACTGTCTTTTGAACTTGGATACAGTGGATAGTGAACTGTTAGCACATGAGAAAACAACGAAATTACACATATGATCAACTGGCTGGCTGGCTGGCTGGCTGGCTGGCTGGCTGGCTAGATGGCTAGCGTGATAATGACTGGCAAGGTAAAGTTGGTTCATAGCTAATGTTGGCTGAGCTATTTAGCCAGCTCACTAAGTTTACAAGGGTGTAGCTATAGCTACTATACATCCACACTATGCCAGGTAGTTACATTTTTGCTGTATACTTTAATTTTACGCAGAGAGGTCCTGTCGGGTTTGGTTAAATAGTTATGTGGCTTTTGACTGGGTTTCAAGCCTAACTATGTCAGGGAATTTGAGGTACTATTACGTTTGCTGGCTTGTTTATTGTTAGAGATGTATGCTAGCGTTAGTGATACCAAGGCAGGGATAAGCTACTCACTGGCTGGCAGCCTAATTGCCAGCTATCAGATAGCTTTACACTTGTGTATGTGCGTACATGTGTGTATATATATATTTAAAAAAATTATAGTTCCTGAATATTTCCTGAACAAAACCCTCCTGTCTGTAGGAAAGCTAGTAGAGGTCATGAACCCTGACTATACCCATGTCCAATTGGTTCGATTGTTATTGGAGGATTTTCTCTGTGATGTTAGCTCTTCTATGGACCACTTGGCCATGAATAGAATCCCCTCATATCTAGTGCCCCTCTCAATGGTGCACGACATATTGACCTCAGCTACTACAACCACGATAAGGCCGTTACAGTCACATTTGGCCTATAGTCTGGGGTCGGCAATCCCAATACATGTTGATATTGATCGTAATGAAGTGAGATTTTTAGAGATGCTGCTGTAGGTTGAACTGGAGAATATCTATAGATTGAAAATGGTTCTAAATGTAGGATTTTGGCACGACAGTACCCACGTGAAAATTGCTACTCCCCCAGTCGTAGTTTATCAGGAAAACAAGTGGTGGTGGTAGGGAATCGATGGTTGGTTAACACACCGTTCGCGTCCTCCACTATGACTTACGAACGCCATGACTCAACCACCCAATTGAACCTCCCCAACCAGACTGTTTTTGTTAAGGTACCAGAGGGGGCGATTGTCCACATAGACGACCTCGCTCTATACCAACTTCCCGACGGCAGGATAGACACATAGATTGAAACGCCTGACGCTTTTGGCTTGAGTTACCACAAGCCATTCAAAATCAAATCCAGTACGAGGGACCAATGACTGTTGATCTTAGCATACTGGATGATGCACTTTTAGTTGACCCGACTCACTACAAGCCAAAAGATTGGTCTGTCTTGGATGGTGCCGGACAGCATCCTGACTGTTGCCATGATTCTTGGTCTTATTTCCCTTGGCGAGTGTACCTACTACGTACACAGGCGCACACGTGCAATGGAGACCGAATGAGGTCTTATACTAGGATCACCTGTGAGACAGAAGCGATCCCGATTTTCAGAAATTTGGCAGTAGATCCTGAAACCCCATCAGGGTGTCCATCCACAGCATCCCCAGCCTCCTCTCCCGAATTCGCTAGGTCAGCCCTGTAATGTCCCCAATATAAGCTTTGACCTTCAGGGTGCCATTTTTCCAAGTGCCTTAACTACCCACCTTCAAGTAGGATCGCCCTCGATATGACATTAGAGACAATGCCATGATAGAGTCATTTAGCCAAGACCTTGGACATATATAGAACATAGTCCAAATTAGATGATTAAGGTGTGTTAGATATATTTGGTATATCTTTTGTTTATGTTTTTATTCATTTATTTTTTTACTTTTCTTTGACATTTAGAAAGTGATAGAGCCATAAACAACTTCCCCATACAACCACCAGTTACAGCCACAACACCGCTCATTTGGGGAAGAAATGTAATGATGAGTGAGTGTTGAGCGTTATTAACGTCTGCCCAAGTTACTGCCTAGCTCCACAAGCCAGGACAACCGGACAACGGGCCGGAACACAGAGCCATCGCCGGACCTCCCATGTCCATTCTGGTGGTGATCTGCAGCTTTCAGAAATCCTACCAGGGTAAAACACCAGCGGGGGACTGCTACGATGATCCACAAACCAGGACATCCGATCGTCATTCTTATGATGGGTTGCAACATGCAGAATCCTTCCAAGTTTAACCCACCAGAGGGAGATGTCATGACTGGCCAGTTCGGGTCAGATTACTGTGGACCATAATCCTACAGAGATATCTCTCACACCCACCAGTGGGGGAGAGATTGAGAGGTATGGAGGTGGGGAGTTTTATGACACCTCCCGCCCATTGTAAATCTTAAGGCAGCAAACAAAATCCCTTTGGTCCTCTCAGTATGGAGGGATGGAATGTATGATGGGCCTATGGAGAATCTACTTCTGAACAGTAACACGCAATAAATGGACTTGGGGACAATATGTTTCGTCAGCCAAAATGGTAGATGGAATATGACGATAGATGGAATATGAAAATGAATGTTATTTTTGTTATGTTATTAGAAGTTAAATGACGACGTTATAACGAAAACATTGTAACTTGAAGAGTTTTCACACTATGTACTTCAGGTTTGCATACTGTACATTGTGTGGAAAATGTCCAGATCAAAGAGAATGTTTTCGTAAAGATGAAATTTGAAGTTAGTTGTCTAAATTGGATCTGAGTAAAATCCAGACCTTGCCTCGTAACTAGTTACCCCCAGAGAACTTGCCCTAAAGGCAGAAACGTCCATTTCTGACCCGAGGATATAAAACATGTGAGTTAAGAATTAACATAGCAGACTAAGTGACCACGAGCTGCAGCCAAGGTTCGAATGAGTTGTAAACCCAAAAGCAAAGAATTGTCTACAAAATAATAATTGATATGTTGGATTCACCTCTATATCTCACCCAAGAATCAAAGTTAAAGAATAAGACTAGGGCCTCCTGAATGGCGCAGCTGTCTAAGGCACTGCATTGCAGTGCTTGAGGTGTCACTACAGACCTGTGTTCAATCCCAGACTGTCACAACCAGCCGTGATGGGGATTTCCATAGGGCGTTGTGGCTTTACTTGGCTCATTGTGCTCTAGTGATTCCTTGTGGTAGGCTGGGTGCCTGCAGGCTGACTTCAGTTGTCAGTCGAACAGTGTTTCCTCCAACACATTGGTGCAGCTGACTTCCAGGTTAAGGAGTGTGGTTTGGCGGGTCATGTTTTGGAGGGCACATGACTCGACTTTTGCCTCTCCCAAACCTGTTGGGGAGTTGCAGCAATGAGACAAGATCGAGAGAGAAAAAAAAGAATAGGATCAAATCAACCTGTGTTTAATGTTTGATTTAATTTGGTCCAATTCTTTAACTTAGATTTTTGATTGAGATGAAGATGTGAATCCACCATTCCAAATTACTAATTACTAATTTGTAGAAAAACTGGAATTAAAGCCAGACTAAGTCAGTGTCTCAACAGATACACAGATGGAACTAGCTAAGCAGAAGATCTTATTCAAATGTTGATATTTGGTTGCGTTGACAGCCAAACACAATTTAATATCCAGTTTGTCTACAAATTCATAACTGAGATGTTGGATTCACGTCTCCATCTCAACCAAAAATCTAAATTTAAAGAATAAGACTAAATCTAATCTAATCAAACTTGAAATGCACTTTAAATAAAGTTTGATTGGATTTAGTCCTATTCTTTAACTTAGATTTTTGGTTAAGATGGAGACATGAATCCAACATATTATTGATTAACTGGAAGATTACATTTGAAATCAACCAAAACTTGAAACCGTAGTCCCGAATGTATTGTCTGTTTTTAGTTGAACCGTGGGTTGAATTGAGACAGTAGCTGTTGATGACTTTGAAAATGCTTTAAAGGCCTAAATACTATCATTGATGAAATATGATTTATAAAGTATGGTTACATTTAATTTGCTCTGTTAAACCTACCGTTTGGATTGACTTCGGTGGCAATTGTGAATATATTTAGATCTCTCAATAATTATTCTCACGATAGCACATCGCGAGTCAGTGACAAATATAAAAGCTGGTTTGGGTCTGGTTAAAACCCTTGATGGGAGACTAAATGAATAGTTGTACATCAACGCTCCAGTAGGAGGTGCTGCCCAGCCTATTTATTTTTTCTTCTGATAGTGAATATAACGTTGAAGATCTGACGTTGTTCAAAGGTACAAATGTAACATATTTGATACAAGGTTTGCCTATGTTGAAAATTGGTTACAATGTTGACATAATCCTGTGGTTGAAATCTCACCCTCAAAACAACAGTGATTACAAATCCAATGTATTTTCCACGTAGACTCCATGCCACATGCTTACGTTGAAACAACAACTCAACCAGTTTGTGCCTAGTGGGCAGTAGTGTACTCTCTACTCCCAGGTTCCCCAGCCCTGCTGCTCTGCTGCCATGTTTGTTTTGGTGTGAAACTGGAGATGGCATACAGTCCTCCCTCAGCCCACGTAACCACAACACAGCCCCTCTCATTGCTCTCTCTCTACCCCCCCCCCCCCCCCACGTGACCTGCTGCAGGCACCTGCACCTCCTCATGTGTTTTCTGTCCATCCCTCTCTCCCTCCAACTCTCATTGATTCTTATCTCTCTCACTCCTCCATCTTCTGTCCTGTCCGGGCTTAACAATGTTATTATGTGCGTCACTGTCAAGCAGTGTTGCTAGCAAGGTGTACTACATTAAGAATAGTGCTTGTGCTGTGCAGGCTGCAGTCTTTTCCCATTCAATAATACTGTGTGTAGTGGGTTGTCTAGAGCCAGCCAGGTCGGGATTGTGTAAGGAAGAAGGGCTATACTTTGGCTTTGTTTGGCATTTGGAGACAGTGGGGTATGACTGCCATGTAGTCTTGACTATGCAAACCATGTACAGTAGAAGATTACTACACTGCTTCGAAATACAGGGGAGTTTTGTTTTGCACTCTATTGTGAGATCCAATTGTGAGATTTTCACTTTACCTTCTCTCCTTTCTCTCTCTTCCTCCTCACTCTCTCTTGTTCTTTCTCCTCTTTATAACAACATGTTATGTTAACAGTCATCTCTCCTGTGTCGTCTCCCTTAGGCTCGCCTGGCACTGGAGAGAGGTGCTCAGGCTGTCATCTTCGATGTCACCGACGACAACGACGCTGCTCTCGAGGTGAGGAATGGTGGAGACCGTCTGAGAGAGCAGAGGACAATAAAGTAGCATAGCCTGACCTGACGGAGAGAGACAAAATAGTTTTAGTGTTACTGCTTTATCAATGATTCATTTTCTGTCTTCCCCTCCTCTATCCATTGTGTGTCTTCTCCCAACACACACACACACGTGTAGCTGCATGAGTCTGACTCCCTGCCGCTTCCGGTGGTGCTGGTGAAGGCTGAGGATGCTGAGGAGCTGATGGGACTGGTTAACAAGAACGAGGAGGCTAGAGTCCGCATCGACATCAAAAAAGAGGACCCAAAATGGGTAAGGAACAGAATACACACATGCCGAATATCACATATTATTATTATTATTATATAATAAATACATGATATATGTTTTTATACATGTTTTTTATTTATTATATAGCCATATATTTGTATTGTATTTATTATTATTATTATATATATATGCATATCAAGAGACACATAATGGAAGTTGTTAGTTACATTCCCTCAAAGGTCTGCTCTAAATGCATGTTTCCCAATCTCTACTATGAAATGGTAATTACATCTCACTCTTTCTCTCTCTTTCCAGCCCCACTATGATGTTGGTATCTTGCTCACTATAGTCCTGGCTATTCTGGCCATCGTTTTGATCTTTGCCTTCCGGTACCGATGCAAGTCCAACAGAACCTGGGTGAGTCAGTCAACAACACATACACTTTTCACAAGTCTCAATACTGAAGCCTTTATCTCTGCAAAATACAGCCATCTTAAATTGGTTTAGGTCTGGGCCGGTTGCATAAAACATCTTACTGTTTCCCTTAATGCATCATTTTCCCTTACCTAAGGGAATTGTTTAAGGGTGTTGCAGAGAGCCCCTCAAACCTTTCCTTAGGTAAGGGCATCATTTAAGGGTTTTACAGTAGTTTGAAGGAACATATTGCAGAAAGAGTCTCTGGTGACTATGGAGACGACCTGATTCACTGGCTGAACATCTCATCAAACAGATGCATTTATTTTGGGAAATCTCAAAATAGAATTTCTACATTCAAGACAGGTGAAACAAATTGATTCAGAAGATAACCGCGTTTATGTTAGTTACTTTTTTCTCAACTATTACTTTCTATCACATCAAGTGAACCTAGAGTAGCTAGCTAGATAGCTAGCCAACAGCTTTGTAGCCATGGATTGTGCACCTTACATTGTTTAACTAAGTAGCTAGCTGGTGGATGTTTTCCTTTTGAAACCAGGGCAGAGGAAATCAACATGTTGGATTCACCTCTCCATCTCACCCAAGAATCAAAGTTAAAGAATAGGACTAGAGCCTCCCGAGTGGCGCAGCGGTCTAAGACACTGCATTGCACAAATACTGTTTACATTGATATCCATACTGAATGAAGCACTTAAGGGACCGCATGGACCCAACTTTTTCACTTAATTTAAAGGGAAAATTCACCTTAATATGTTTTGTGCAACTGACTTAAAGTTAGGGAAACCTTAAGCAAAAAGATAAGGGGGAAATTAACTTAAGATGTTTTTTGCAACCAGGTCTTGTACTCTAACTGTCGACCAAACACAAGTGTCCACTGTATATACAGCTCGAACATACACCAGAAAACCCTCAGAGAGGAACAAAATGTGAACTTTGAGACATCTCAGTCAGTTCTGAAGTCCAGTTCTCTAACCTCCGTCCCACACGGCCTCTTCCTCTATGACCACAGGACTCAGTCCATCAGCAGACCATGCGAGCCATCAGTCGTCTGGAGACGCGAATGTACAGCTCTCAGGGCTGCGGGGGCTCACAGCGCCACCGTGGGGGCTGGGGGTCTAATAGCAGCTCCAACTCCAGCCCCGTCTGTGCCATCTGTCTGGAGGAGTTCCTGGATGGACAGGACCTGAGGATCATCTCGTGTGCTCATGAGTTCCATAAGGAGTGTGTGGACCCCTGGTTGCTGCAGCACCGCACCTGTCCTCTCTGCATGCACAACATCATGGGTAATGACATCGCATGACCACTAGGGGACGCCTACAACAGGCCTTAGAATGGGGGAAGCACAAGACTATTTTACCCACTCTTGAGCACAAGTAAATTTTTCCACCAAAAATCCAGTTTTACAAACTGTGTGTGTGTGTGTAGTATGTTTTACTGTGTGTGTTCCTATGCTCCACAGGTACAGAGCTGTCACGTCAGCCCCAGAGGAGCAGACTGCAGCAGACCCCCGAGCACAGCCAGCGTTTCCTGCACGCCCACCCCTACCCCCACGCCTTCCCCCAGCATCCCATCCCCTTCTCCATGAGGCCTCACTACCCCCGTGGCCCCTCCGGCCCCTACCCCTCCCTGGGCCACTACAGCAGCTCCCCACCCCTGGACCCCCAGACCCTCCGCTTCCTCCCTAGCTGGCCTCTTGGCTCCGGCTGTGGATACATCCACCCTACAGAGGGCCCCGGGAGGCCTCACAAGGCCGGGAGCAGCTGCAGGACGGCAGGTCACCCTCTGGGGTCCCACTACGGCCCCGGGTCCCACCGCTCCTGTCACGCCTACCGCTCTGGCTGCCCCGCCCAGCGCAGCAACTCCAGTTCCAGGCTCCACCACACCCCCTCCTTTGCTCCCCGCGCTTCCGAAGGGGGGGCCCACAGCCGGGGGGGCGAGGGAGGCAGCTGCTCTGGGGGGAGCTACCGGACGGAGCGCAGTGGCTACCTGGCAGATGGGCCGGCCAGTGACTCCAGCTCTGGCCCCTGTCACGGTTCATCCAGTGACTCGGTGCTCAACTGTACCGACGTGTCCCTGCAGGGTGTGTACGGTAGCTGGTCCACGTTCCGCAGCTCCTTGAGCAGTGACTATGATCCGTTTGTGTACTACGGGCCGGGTTTGGGACGGACAGGCCGCAGGGACAGCATGGAGGCAGGGGCCCAGAGACCAAGGTCCCTGGACTCAGTGATGAACAGAGACAGAGACAGAGGACGAGGGAGCCCTGAGGAGCAGCCGCAGGCTGTGTTTAGCCACGTCCACTACCACCGCCACAGACACCACCACTATGGAGAGGACGGGGAGCGGGAGCACGCCCAGGGACAGGGGCCAGGCAGGGGGTCAGACCAGGAGCAGGGGGCTGCTGTTGCTATTGGCTCTGGTTCTGGTTCTCCCCCGGCTCTAGACAAGGACTTCCCAGTGTGCCCTCTGAAGCACAGCCCCTGTCAGTACCCTAAGGCAGAACACACAGACAGTAGGGAGGCCCACTGCCACGGGATAGAGGGCCAGGACCATGGGCTTAGCCTCAGCCCCCCGTCAGGCCCCCTGCCTGTCCTGGTAGCACCAGCACCCTTAGCAGCCCCAGTCCCCTGCTGCCACCAGGACCACGGCCATGGAGGCCACCCCAACCGGAGGGCAGACCGGCTCGGCGGCTGCGTCCTTGACGGCCCCTCGGTGCTCTTCCACCAGAGCCTGGAACTGCAGGACGACTGTAGCATCCACATTCACTACGGCCAGGGCCCCAGCTACTGCTGCCCCCCGCCTGACCTGCCTGTGCCTGTGCCTTTCATTCTGGACTCTGGGGGCATGGGGGCCCTAGGGGGCCTAGAGGACTGGCCCTGCTGTGGAGGGCCCCACCATGTAGTGTGGCAGAAGCGGGTGCAGCAGGCCCACTCTGAGCCCCAGTTGCTGGGGCCAGGGCTGGGGGGCCCTATGGACAGACCCCCGCCCCCATGCAGCAGGCGCCACCACGGTCACCACAGCCCAGCGCACGACCGCAACACAGACTTTTGTTTATACTGCCAAACATTACACAACAATCAGGGTGGGTGTTCAATCAATCCTTATATTATAGCTACATGTGATGTGAACAGCTGCTCCCGTATTCTAACTTGAATGTGCTAGTATATTCTATGGCTCTATCTCACTTCGCCTTTCCGCGATTCTTTGCGTCTTCTCACCGCCAAATCAGCCGAATTGGAGGGAAGTTTAATTTCATTACATTTTGGGAAAGAAGGCAAGGAGAGAAGATGCGATTAATCGAGGAAAGATCATTTAGAAAGAGGCCCGTTTGTGTTATTCTTCCTGTCATCCTGTGTGTCATGTGAGTGTCTCTCTGTGTGTTAGAGAGGTAAGTAAACCTAATGTCTGTTTCTCTCCCTCCAGGATCAGAGGAGGAGTCCGGTGTGTGATAACTAACTAACTCGAAAGGTGCATCCCCAAACTCACGCTGCTACGTACACAGGAGCCGGAATGGACAAACATGTTAGCGGCGGCCATCTTTCTCAAGTCTTCCAAATAATTCCACATGAAATACCTGCATTCAAACTACACTTCCCAGAATCCCCCAGTCAGTGCTGAGTTACATCTGTCAACAGAGATCAAAATGTGTTAGATTATGATTATTTTGAACATTTGTTTCTTTTGACCATCAAATCAATGAAAACACAAGTCAAGTAGAGACCTGAAATTGCTCATATTCATTGTTGAATTCAAGTATGTCAATGTGTTTGATTAGATTTTTGTTGTCGCTAAGTGGTGTACTTGTTTCAAGATGGAGACTGACTGGGAGATGCTGGGAAAACAACTCCTACATCACAAAGGGGAAATTTGTTTTATTCTCTTCTGCCTTGTTGTTGTTTTGTTTTGTAAATTACACGAAGAATTCAATACCGACATGATATTACAAGTTCCCAGTTTGACTTATTGACCGCTAGGAATTCTCACTGCTCAGGACTTGAGCCTCGATTCACAGCACGAAACTCCCCTACTATTTCTCTCAGTAGAAATCACATGGACAAATTGGATATCTAATTCCTTGAGTGGTTAAGTACTTAATCGATTATATTATGAGGTACTACTCAGTAATACGTGATTTTCCCTCTTTACCCCCATAGATGCTCAGTTAGAGGTTTCTTGCTCTTTCCAGCCTGCCTCAAATCAGATTCAGAAATGTGTTCCAGTGGCATGGGTATCGCAAAGGTACTCAAAGCTATAGAAAAGAGCCTAGAAGCTTCTCTCTGGGCAACCTGCCCCATTGGGGGAAAACTGTTATTTTCTTAGCTGGCCTTACAAGCAGTGTGCATCCTGAGAGGTCACTAGAGGCTAGCATGGGGACTTGTGTTGGTTAATTCAATAATGGCAGCTGCTTCCATCACATTTAGTTTGCTTTGTGTTTCGGTAAAAAAATGTAGTCTGTAATTTTGAACCAGATTCACTGAAATGTGTTATTATTACGAGCTATTTTAGTTTTGCTCATGTCATTTCTCATGTTGCCAGTGGTTACTTATTATGTTTGATCTGAGTGCTGATTTGGTGGCCAGTGAAGAAGGGAGGGGTCCACCAGACAGACCTGGGTTCAAACTGTATTTGACATCTTTCAAATACTGTAGCTGTGCTTGATTAAGCTTGCCTGGCTCAATGGGACCAATGTAATCTTCCCAAAAGTGCAAACCCCACTATCTGGCATGTACTCCAGTCAGGCTAAAATATGCAAATGCTCCAAGTATGTGAACAATTTCAAATACTATTTGAACCCTGGTAGGTCTGCCTCCAGAAAATCACACAGTGTGAGTGAAACTTCGCTCGACTCAGGAAGGACATCCGCTATGTCTCCTGCTCTTCACCCCTGACCTCTAATCACATGTCCTAGTACACGACCCAATCAATGTCGACCTGCAAGGATATTCTCTCCCTTCCATTTCCCAAATACCAGCAGCTAAAGCTCAGCAAGGGTGCTCTTATCTTGGAACATTGCAGCAAAATATGATATACAGTGCATTCGGAAAGTATTCAGACCCCTTGACTTTTTCCACGTTTTGTTACGTTACAGCCTTATTCTAAAATTGATTAAATAACAATTGTTCCTCATCAATCTACACACAATACCGCATAATGACAAAGCGAAAACAGGTGTTTCGAAATTTTAGCAAATATATTAAAAATAAAACAGAAATACCTCACTTACGTAAGTATTCAGACCCCTTGCTCTGAGACTGGGGGCTCCTGAGTGGCACAGCGGTCTAAGGCACTGCATCTCAGTGCTTTAGGAGTCACAACAGACACCCTGGTTCGAATTCAGGCTGTATCACAACCGGCCGTGATTGGGAGTCTCATAGGGGGAGCACAATTGGCCCAGCGTCGTCCGTGTTTGCCTAGTTAAATAAAGGTTAAATTAAAAAATAAAATACTCTAAATTGACCTTAGGTGCATCCTGTTTCCATTGATCATCCTTGAGATGTTTCTACAACTTGAATGGAGTCCACCTGTGGTAAATTCAATTGACTCGACATGATTTGGAAAGGCACACACCTGTCTATATAAGGTCCCACAGTTGACAGTGCATGTCAGCGCAAAAAACCAAGCCATGAAGTCGAAGGGATTGTCTGTAGAGCTCTGAGACAGGATTGTGTCGAGGCACAGATCTGGGGAAGGCTACCAAAAAAGGTCTGCAGCATTGAAGGCCTCCAAGAACGCAGTGGCCTCCATCATTCTTAAATGGAAGAAGTTTAGGACAACCAAGGCTCTTCCTAGTGCTGGCCAACCTGAGCAATCGGGGGAGAAGGACCTTGGTCAGGGAGGTGACCAAGAACCCGATGGTCACTCTGACAGAGCTCCAGAGTTCCTGCAGCACTCCACCAATCAGGCCTTTATGGTAGTGGCCAGACGGAAGCCACTCCTCAATAAAAGGCACGACAACCCGCTTGGAGTTAGCCAAAAGGCACCTTAAGGATTCTCAGACCATGAGAAACAAGTTTCTCTGGTCTGATCAAATCAAGATTGAACTCTTTGTCCTGAATGCCAGGCGTCACGTCTGGAGGAATCCTGGCACAATCCCTACGGTGAAGCATGGTGGTGGCAGCATCATGCTGTGGGATGTTTTTCAGCGGCAGGGACTGGGAGACTACTCAGTAGTCGGAGCAAAGTACAGAGAGATCCTTGATGAAAACCTGCTCCAGAGCGCTCAGGACCTCAGACTTGCGAAGGTTCACCTTCCAACAGGACAATGACCCTCAGCACACAGCCAAGACAATGCAGGAAAGTCTCTGAATGTCCTTGAGTGGCCCAGCCAGAGCCCGAACTTGAACCCGATCGAATATCTCTGGAGAGCCCTGAAAATAGCTGTGCAGTGATGCTCCCCATCCAACTTGACAGAGCTTGAGAGGATCTGCAGAGAAGAATGGGAGAAACTCCCCAAATACAGGTGTGCCAAGCTTGTAGCATCATACCCAAGAAGACTCGAGGTGTCACACCCTGATCTGTTTCACCTGTCTTGTGCTTGTCTCCACCGCCCACCTGGTGTCTCCCGTTTGTCCCCATTATCTCCTGTGTATTTATACCTGCGTTTTCTGTTTGTCTGTGGCCAGTTTGTACTACCAGGGCTCAGGCTAAGACCCAGATGCAGACACAGGATACATATAGTACGAGTCTCAGAGTGTATTATAGTACAAGAGGCAGGCAAAATGGAAGTCAAGGCAGGCAAAGGGTCGTAATCCAAAAAGTCAAGGGGACTGAATACTTTCCGAATGCACTGTACATAATTACTATGTAACTGGAGGAAAGTCATAATAATTCATAATTCATTAAACTTTGGGAACATACATTATTCACTACCTTGTAAAAAAAAAAATTGACCAGCTTCAATAGGATTGTGAGTTTGCTCAACCAAAATTTCATTGAGCAAACTCACAACAAAAATTTTGTGGAGAAAACTCACAATCCTATCGCTGCTTGTATCTTTCCAATTGTACGTTGAATCAGCATATATAAATATTTTTCACAGTGTACCAAACATTGACTTAACAAAGCTGTGGCCTTTTATGAACTTAAGTTAACTTAAATGGAAGCCTGGTGAAACATCCTAGAAGATTAAAAACCCTGGACTAAAGAAAAGTCTTGAAATGTGCGTAGTTATATCCCCCAATATATTTTATTGCTTAGTGAAAATGTGAAAGGAGACTGCATTAAGACAGACAGTTAACATGGAGCCTTAGTATTTAATTGAATAAACCTATTGATCCCCAGACTATTTTCAAAAGAGCTGGAAGCACTTAAACAACCTTGTCTGATCTAGTAACACTCTGAATTTGTAATTGAGATAAGTCTGTCTATGCTATTTACTTCAATTGTGCCTTCTGTATTCATTTTTCAAAGGGGTTAGTTGTGGGATCTGCATTCACTACTTCCTGTCAATGGGTTGAAGTTTATTATGATATAAGATCAGCAAATTACCTAATACATTAAAGCTCTTGTTATTTTACCAAAGAAACACAGTTTTGAATGCAATCAACCTGTGCCTTTTATTCCTCCTCCATCAAACTTAAACCCAATTAAATGTGTTTTACCTAACAAGAGAAATCTGAAAATGGAATCATATGCTGTCAAACAGTGGAAAATCATGGATTACTGCCCCATATATATCGATACCTCGTTTCTAATGTTTTTTGGAGACAGCTTCTCTTGCTAATACTCCAGGTTGTGTTTCTGTTATATATATTTGTGTAGAGAACAGTCCTATATAGCCTGGTTAAACCAGACTGAACACTGCACTCACCATTGTTTCCCTTGAAACAACAGTGAAACATTGCAAAACCTGTCTGGATTCCAGGCTACAGTTCCCTAGCCTTAGCTGAAATTACTAAATCACAACCAACCAGCACTGGAATCCACAACCAACCAATATTTTTCAGTAAAAACTGAAAGCAAGGCAAATCAAGGCACTATAACTACGTCAACGACCAGAACAAGGAAATATAAAACTTAAATTAATCAAACATCTCTGAAATGTTTTTGGCGATTTTATTATCCTCTTTAGGGTCGTTTTTTGTTTGTGTTCATTGTTTTGTTTTTTAACGCATAATGAGCTGAAACTGCCTTTTTTCTAATAGAGCACAATCCCGATAGAAATTGAAGGGATCTGTCAGTATATTTTGGATACTTTGTGTACAAAAAGAGAAAGACAAAAACAAAAATGAAATAAAGTGTTGTATTTTATATATAATAGAACATTTCAATATGGTGATATGTCACTAATATATTTATTTACTAATATATTTATCCATTTTTGTCCAGGTCCTGAAAAAGAATGCATGGTTTCTGTATAGAAACGATATCTATATGAAACTAAGTGCCATCACAGATGTATCAACATGGCTTCATTCCAATTATATGCAAATAAATTATTTTGAAATAAAACCTCTGGTGCTGATTATGGTCTCAATTTTATGATCTTCATCTTCAAAATTAAGTATTTATCTGACAAATCTCATTGTAAGACTTGGCCATTCCATTTCCAGTCATACATAATTTCTATCAGAAGTATCATGTTGGCACTGGCAGTTATGTAATTGACAAAAATACCAAACTTTGAATAATGGTTCTTACCTTACAAAGGTCAAAGATGGAAAGCTGGTGCATGTTATCACAGTGATTATACAATGAAGAAATATCACAGATTGCTTTGTAATTGCTTTCAACAACTTGTCCCATACATTTCTCAGAATAGGTTGTAAATCTCTTAGCAAAGCTAAGAACATACAGTAGAACATACAGTGGCAAGAAAAAGTATGTGAACCCTTTGGAATTACCTGGATTTCTGTATAAATTGATCATCAAATTTGATCCAATCTTCATCTAAGTCACAACAATAGACAAACAGTGTCCTTAAACTAAAAACACACAAATTATTGTATTTGTCTTGTCTATACTGAATACATCATTTAAACATTCTCAGTATAAGTTGGAAAAAGTATGTGAACCCCTAGGCTAATGACTTCTCCAAAAGCTAATTGGAGTCAGGAGTCAGCTAACTTGGAGTCCAATCAATGAGACGAGATTGGAGATGTTGGTTAGAGCTGCCTTGCCCTATAAAAAACACTCACAAAATGTGACTTTGCTATTCACAAGGACTGCCTGATGTGAACCATTCCTCAAACAAAAGAGATCGCAGAAGACCTAAGATTAAGAATGGTTGACTTGCATAAAGCTGGAAAAGGTTACAAAAGTATCTCTAAAAGCCTTGATGTTCATCAGTCCACGGTAAGATAAATTGTCTATAAACGGATAAAGTTCAGCACTGTTGCTACTCTCCCTAGGAGTGGCCGTCCTGCAAAGATGACAGCAAGAGAACAGCGCAGAATGCTCAATGAGGTTAAGAAAAATCAGCTAAAGACATACAGAAATCTCTGGAACATGCTAACATCTCTGTTGACGAGTCTATGATACGTAAAACACTAAACAAGAATGGTGTTCATGGGAGGACACCACGGAAGAAGCCATGCTGTCCAAAAAAGACATTGCTGCAAGTCTGAAGTTCGCAAAAGTGCACCTGGATGTTCCACAGCGCTACTAGCAAAATATTTTGTGGACAGATGAAACTACAGTGGAGTTGTTTGGAAGGAACACACAACACTATGTGTGGAGAAAAAAAGGCACAGCACACCAACATCAAACCTCATCACAACTGTAAAGTATGGTGGAAGGGAGCATCATGATTTAGGGCTGCTTTGCTGCCTCAGGGCCTGGACATCTTGCTATCATCGACGGGAAAATGAATTCCCAAGTTTTATCAAGACATTTTGCAGGAGAATGAAAGACTATCTGTCCGCCAATTGAAGCTCAACAGCAGATGGGTGATGCAACAATGACCCAAAACACAGAAGTAAATCAACAACAGAAGAAAATACGCCTTCTGTAGTGGCCCAGTCAGAGTCCTGACCTCAACTCGATTGAGATGCTATGGCATGACCTCAAGAGAGGAGTTCACACCAGACATCCCAAGAATATTGCTGAACTGAAGCAGTTTTGTAAAGAGGAATGGTCCAAAATTCCTCCTGACCGTTGTGCAGGTCTGATCCGCAACTACAGAAAACGTTTGGCTGAGGTTATTGCTGCCAACGGAGGGTCAACCAGTTATTAAATCCAAGGGTTCACATACTTTTTCCAACCTGCATTGTGAATGTTTACATGGTGTGTTCAGTAAAGACATGAACATGTATAATTGTTTGTGTGTTATTAGTTTAAGCAGACTGTGTTTGTCTATTGTTGTGACTTAGATGAAGATCAGATCAAATTTTATGACCAATTTATACAGAAATCCAGGTATTTCCAAAGGGTTCACATACTTTTACTTGCCACTGTATTAACTCAGCTTCATTGGTGTAGCCATACAATCATGTTGTAATATTACTTAGAAATGGTGAGGTTGCCCCTGGCATCCTGGTCCTTCTCAATGCACTCGAACAAAGACTTGAAATTTCCTGCCCCGAAGCCCTGTGGTGGGAAACACACACGGGTCCAACTCAGTCAATTAATGAAATGTATTTATAAAGCTCTCTTTACATAAGCAGTTAATTCAAAGATCTGCCTTGTTATGTGTAATGGCTCTTGGATGTACTCACTGACAGCTTTTGTAAAGGAAAAGGTCTTTGCTTTGGCTTTATTGTCTTTTGATGTTGAATTATTGAGACCAAGGCTAAATACTTAAATACTCTCCCAGGGTTTTATGTTCAAATGCCAGCTTGCCTCACAACACAAGTTTAACTTATGAGCTCCAATTAATCATGAAAATATTTAAAAGTGTAATCAAAAGATCAAGACGGTAAAGACCAAGAAAGTGTTGGTGGTTTCTCCCACAGTTCCTTTGGTGTGGTGTAGCTAAATGTTTTTTAGTTTCAGGCATAACCAATCCATATCACTAGACTGAAATGCCAATGACTGATGGAGCCTGTCCTAACAGGTAGTGGATGGGGGCCTCGGTTAGAAAGTGCCACAGGCTGAAACCCAATCCAAAACTTTAGCTCAGTTCCAGCTCTCCCTGCTACAGTTGGTCTTTCATCTGCATCTGTGATAGATGTACCTTTACAACTCTGGGTTGAGTTGTGTTCGCCTTGGGTAGGAGCCATAAACAGTTTTTAAAGGAATACTTTGGGATTTTGGCAATGAGGCCCTGTATCTACTTCCCCAGAGTCAGATGAACTCATGGTCGTGGATATAATTTCTATGCTAGAATGCTAGCAGAAACCCATAGACTGCCATGAATTATGCAACGCTAATTAGCATTGGCTGGCGAAACTGCGTCTAACTTCCTTCATTCTGGACAAGAGACATAAAAATGTTATCCACGAGTTCATCTGACTCTGGGGAAGTAGATAAAGGGCTTCATTGCCAAAATCCTGAAGTATCCCTTTAGGCCGCATTGTGTTCAATGTGTTAATGGTTTTATGGACTTACAACCCACTGGGCACAAATTGGTTGAATCAACGTTGTTTCAACGTAATTTGTCAATGTATTGTGATGTGATCTACATGGAAAATACATTGGATTTGAAAAATATCAACTGTTGTATTGAATGTGAAATTTTAACCACAGGATTATGTCGAATTTGTAACTATGAAACAATGTCAGATCTTCAACATTATATCCACAATCAGAAAAACATTGTCTGGGCAGTATTTTGTGATGGAAATGTTTCTGTTTGTGCTTTTCTAATAACCAATCACAGGGAACCAATAACCAATAACAGTTTCACACCAACAATGATAAGAATCAGTTTGGGGAATGAGACTCATAATCTCAGGGTCCTCCCAGGCGTTCAATCAGTCACTTGCATGAACACAGAAATTGGTTATTTGAATAGCACCAAAAAAAAAAAAATCCATGACAACTTCCTACTGGAAAGTTGATCTATCTACAGCTATTCATTTGGTCTCGCATCCAGGGTCTCCCATCCAGCCTAGCTTTAATATTTGTCACTGACTACTACCAACCAATATGCTATCATGAGAATGATTATTGAGAGATCTCTTAATAACTAAATACGGTGCCTTCAGAAATTATTAATTATTCAATTATTTGGTTACGCCACCTACGCTCATGAGACTCACCTGAACTCCATCACCTTCCTGATTACCTCCCCTATATATCTGTCACTCTCTGTTTTTTTCCCCCCAGGTGTTATTTTTTATTTTTCTATGTTTCATGTCTGTACACTACTCGTGTTTCTTGTTTTGTTCTATGTTTGTTTATTTATTAAATTCACTCCCTATACTTGCGTCCTGATTATTAGCGTATGCGTTACACCTAGTCCTTGCAGATGACAAGTATACACATGCAACCACCACCATGCTTGAACATTTAAAGAGTGGTACTCAGTGATGTGTTGTGTTTGCTCCAAACGCTTTGTATTCAGGACATGAACTTCATTGCCACATTTTTTGCAGTTTTACTTTAGTGCCTTATTGCAAACTGGATGCATGTTTTGTAATATTTTTATTCTGTACAGGTTTCCTTATTTTCACTCTGTCATTCCAGCCTTTCCTGTAGCTCAGTTGGTAGAGCATGGTGTTTGCAATGCCAGGGTTGTGGGTTTGATTCCCATGGGGGGCCAGCACGGGGGAATTTTTTTTAATGAAATATATGCATTCACTACTGTAAGTCGCTCTGTATAAGAGTGTTTGCTAAATGACTAAAATGTAGTATTGTGGAGTAACTACAATGTTGTTGATCCATCGTCCATTTTCTCCTATCACAGACTGTGGCACTGGAGGTGGGAAGTCCTCTTGCCTCTCCTTTCCGGCACCTTATCTGTTGGAGGCTAATGGAGCCCAGCTGAGGGTAAAAAGTCGATCCAGTGTGCGATTGGCTGGATAATCAGCCCCAACAGTTGATTAGGTTGCTGAGGGAGAGAAAGAGGTAATGTTGGCGTCGTTTTTGTGAAACTATTGGAAGGGTGTACACCTGTGGGAGAAGAGTGGGGCTGATTAAGAGGATGAGTGAGGTCAGAGGCAAGTGGGAAGTATGTGGCAGTAACAGATGAGAAGGCAGAGATGATGGCCAAAGTGTTTGTTGATGTGCATAACTTGGCAAATTTGTCAGAGGGGGAGAGAGAGAATGAGAGAGGAGCATCCTGGAGTGCTGGATAGGACGGAGGATGTAAATTATGTGTTGAATGCACCATTTACTATGGCAGAGGTAAAAAAGGGCAATAGGTAAGACTGGGTTAACCTCACCTGGGAAAGATGAGGTGTGCTACGTTATGTTGGCCCATCTTAGTGATGAGGCACTGGATAAGGTATTGGTGTTGTACAACAGAGTGTGGGAGGAGGGAGAAACTACCAGGCAGTTGGAAGGAGGCAGTAGTGGTATCAATCCAGAAGCCTGGGAAGGACCCAGCAAGGCCAACAAGCTATCGGCCAATAGCTTTAACATCACATTTATGTAAGATTATGGAACATATGATTACGGAGAGGCTAACTTACTTCCTGGAGAGCAGGGGGCTAGTATTGCCACATCAGAGTGGGTTCAGGAAGGGAAGGAGAACTATGGACCCAGTGCTCTGCTTAGAAGCAGAGGTCAGGAAGGCTCAGGGGAACAAGGAGACTGTTGCAAGGAGACTGTTTTTTAATATGGAGAAAGTGTATGATATGATGTGGAAAGAGGGATTGTTAATCATGCTTGATATTATGGGGGTAGGAGGGAGAACTTACAACTGGATAAAGGATTTCCTTTTTGGAAGGTCTATCCAGGTGAGGGTGGGAAAGTCACTATCAGGCAGCTACCTAGTGGATAACGGTACACCACAGGGGAGCGTGATTAGTCCTCTGTTCTCAATCATGATCGATGATGTTTACTCTCAGGTACAGCAGGATATTTGGAGGTCATTATTTGCAGATGGTGACTTATGGAAGAGGGGAAGAAATGTGCCATACATAGTCAGGAAGGTACAGGAAGCAATTGATTAGGTAGAGCGGTGGGCATTAATGTGGGGATTCAGGTTCTCTGTAGAGAACTCAGTGTTCTTTACCAGGAAGAAGGTGGGAGATGCGATATGCTTGAGGTTATATAGTAGAAACTTGGAGAGGGTGGGGGCCTTCAGGTTCCTTGGGGTATATTTTGACACTAGACTGACCTGGGCAGAACCCATTGAGAGAGTGGTGGGAAAGTGTAAGAAGGTGCTAAATGTGATCAAATCAAATTTATTTATATAGCCCTTCGTACATCAGCTGAAATCTCAAAGTGCTGTACAGAAACCCAGCCTAAAACCCCAAACAGCAAGCAATGCATGTGAAAGAAGCACGGTGGCTAGGAAAAACTCCCTAGGAAAAATTTCCTACAAAGGCCAAAAACCTAGGAAGAAACCTAGAGAGGAACCAGGCTATGAGGGGTGGCCAGTCCTCTTCTGGCTGTGCCGGGTGGATATTATAACAGAACATGGTCAAGATGTTAAAATGTTCATAAATGACCAGCATGGTCAAATAATAATAATCATGGTAGTTGTCGAGGGTGCAACAAGCACGTCCGGTGAACAGGTCAGGGTTCCGTAGCCGCAGGCAGAACAGTTGAAACTGGAGCAGCAGCATGGCCAGGTGGACTGGGGACAGCAAGGAGTCATCATGCCAGGTAGTCCTGAGGCATGGTCCTAGGGCTCAGGTCCTCCGAGAGAAAGAAAGAAAGAGAGAAAGAGAGAATTAGAGAGAGCATATTTAAATTCACACAGGACACCGGATAAGACAAGAGAAATACTCCAGATGTAACAGACTGACCCTAGCCCCCCGACACATAAACTACTGCAGCATAAATACTGGAGGCTGAGACAGGAGGGATCAGAAGACACCGTGGCCCCATCCGATGATACCCCCGGACAGGGCCAAACAGGCAGGATATAACCCCACCCACTTTGCCAAAGCACAGCCCCCACACCACTAGAGGGATGTCTACAACCACCAACTTACCGTCCTAAGACAAGGCCGAGTATAGCCCACAAAGATCTCCGCCATGCACAACCCAAGGGGGGGGCGCCAACCCAGACAGGAAGACCACGTCAGTGACTCAACCCACTCAAGTGACGCACCCCTCCCATGGACGGCATGGAAGAACACCAGTAAGCCAGTGACTCAGCCCCTGTAATAGGGTTAGAGGCAGAGAATCCCAGTGGAAAGAGGGGAACCGGCAAGGCAGAGACAGCAAGGGCGGTTCGTTGCTCCAGCCTTTCCGTTCACCTTCACACTCCTGGGCCAGACTATACTTAATCATAGGACCTACTGAAGAGATAAGTCTTCAGTAAAGACTTAAAGGTTGAGACTGAGTCTTCTTCTCTCACATGGGTAGGCAGACCATTCCATAAAAATGGAGCTCTATAGGAGAAAGCCCTACCTCCAGCCGTTTGCTTAGAAATTCTAGGGACAATTAGGAGGCCTGCGTCTTGTGACCGTAGCGTACGTGTAGGTATGTACGGCAGGACCAAATCGGAAAGATAGGTAGGAGCAAGCCCATGTAATGCTTTGTAGGTTAGCAGTAAAACCTTGAAATCAGCCCTTGCCTTAACAGGAAGCCAGTGTAGGGAGGCTAGCACTGGAGTAATATGATCAAATTTTTTTGCGCTGTCTGACGGGGAAGAAGTGGTGGGCTGGGCATTCCTCATTGAGGACCTATGGGCACAAACCCACCTTCGCTGGACCAGACAGGACTGGCAAAAAGTGCTCTTCACTGACGAGTCGCGGTTTTGTCTCACCGTGGGTGATGGTCGGATTCGCGTTTATTGTCGAAAGAATGAGCGTTACACCGAGGCCTGTACTCACAGCGTTGAGACCGGTAAACTGACTGTTTTATAAACGTTCTGAGAACAGAAGTTACATTTTTGCCTGTTCTGGGAACATTTCTTTTTAGGTGGTAGGGAGGTTCTGAGAACATTTTACTCTGGATCGTTGAAGGATTTCCTTCAATCTTTTATTAACGATCTGAAAACAGAAATGATAGGTTATTTGTAGGTTTTTTCAATAATTACTTAAAACTATCACTGAATGTTTCAATAAGACTTTTAATAACACTGCTAGCTTATTTGGGGTTAATGTTTTTGAATTCCAAGCACGAATAGGACACATGATAGGACAAAATGCATTTCCTTAGGCATTAATTATGCAAACACATTTTTTTTTATTTTGACACAGCGTCAGTGAGTTTCAAATCTATAATGTTCTGTTGTCTATCCATGGAATTAGCCAAGTGCACCACCAGGATAGAGCTAGCATACCATGTTTTTTTTACCCATACAAAGCTGTTCATTTTAGTCTATGTAAACAAACCACATTTCAAAGGAAACAAGCGCTTATTAAGATCAGATGTGGCCAATTAGCGGGTGCGGCCAACACACCTGAACATGCTTAACAAGATAGAGGCTAGAGAAGCTTTGTTGATGCTGAGAACGGAATGTATATGTTTTTAATATTATTCTTACAACGTTCTCTGTGGTTTTAGGAAACGTTCTCTGAAAAATTTCAGAACATTATTTAAAATAGAACATTGAGGAAAACTGTAGGGAGCGTTATGCTGAAGTACTGAAATGCCCACAGTAGATCGTTAAGAAAAAACATTCTTGGAACCATTTGAAAATCAAATCAAATGTATTTATATAGCCCTTCTTACATCAGCTGATATCTCAAAGTGTTGTACAGAAACCCAGCCTAAAACCCCAAACAGCAAGCAATGCAGGTGTAGAAGCACGGTGGCTAGGAAAAACATGACTTTAAATAGAACCACGAGGAAACCTGTGGGAAACGCAGAGGTGGGAAAAGTACCCTATTGTCATCCTTGAGTAAAAGTAAGGACAGCTTAATAGAAAATGCCTCAAGTAAAAGTGAAAATCACCCAGTAAAACACAACTTCAGTAAAAGTGTAAAAGTATTTGGTTTTAAATAAATCAAATCAAATGTTATTCTGTTACAGAGCCGCCCGCCAGTCAGGAGCCGCCAGAGCCGCCCGCCAGTCAGGAGCCGCCAGAGCCGCCCGCCAGTCAGGAGGCGCCAGAGCCGCCCGCCAGTCAGGAGCCGCCAGAGTCGCCCACCAGTCCTCCGACGCGGCCAGGGGCGCCACCTAAGTGGGCGACGCCGAGGGTGGAGCGGGTTCCACGTCCCGCACCTGAGCCGCCTCCGATATAGGTGGGTTGGGGAGGGGGGGTGTAGCACAGGGCCGTCGTTGACGGCAGCCACCCTCCCTTCCCTCCCTTTAGTTTAGGGGGATTTTTGTTTGTTTTGGGGTTTTCTGTGTTTTTCTTTTGAGGTGCATTCAGGGTCTGCACCTTTAGGGGGGGTACTGTCACGTCCTGACCAGCAGAGGGAGTAATTGTATTAGTTTTGGTCAGGACGTGGCAGAGGGTTTGTGTTGTGTATGTATTTCTATGTTCTGTCTAGTTTAGTTTTTCTATGTTTAGGATTGGGTGTTGGACTCTCAATTGGAGGCAGGTGTTTCTAGTTGCCTCTGATTGAGAGTCCTATATAGAGGTGTGTGTTTGGCTTAGTTATTTTGTGGGTAGTTGTTTGAGAGCACTGCTTTTGTTGAGCCTGCTTCTCTGTTCCTGTCGTTAGTTTGTTTATTGTTTTTCCGTAGTGTTCGCATTTTTTATAATAAATATGTTGAGCACGCAAACCGCTGCGCCTTGGTCCCATTCTCTCTTCCACGACAGTTGTGACAGCGCTTATATTTATGCGCTTGTATGCCGATGATACTGCTGTGTATGCTATTGCCCCATGGTTAACTAGGTTCTATCTGAACTACAGTCTGCTTTTATTGTATTACAAAATAACATGTACTTAGTTTTACCTGCATTCAATACTAATTTCATTGTAATCTGTAATACAATAAAAGCAGACTGTAGTTCAGATAGAGCCTAGTCAACCTTGGGGGCAATAGCATACACAACAGTATCATTGGCATACAAGAGCAGGTAAAATGTTATATTGTTAATGTAAACAGTAGAATGTACAGGACCCAGAATTTACAGGACACCTGTCATAATATCGTATTGCTGCCCATGAGCGCTTCGGTAGAGAATGTTTGATCAACAAACGGTATGAGAGTAGATATGGATATTTTTTTTAACAGAGTTGGCTCCCGTTAAGATACCTTGATATTTAAACAATTTAATCTTCCCGTTATTCATGAGCTGATCTGCTATCTGTATAATCATCAACTCTATTTTGCCAAATAGGGGATATTCTGTCATTCGTTGGAGGTTATCTAGCAAGCTTACCAACTTTAGTCATTTGACTTTTGTTCGACTGCCATTACAAAGTTTGTATGATTGGACAATGCTATGGCCTACTCGAGAAGTGATTTGTGTGTCCTGAGTGCGCTCTGTGTCGAGATAGCCCAGGCCTACTGCTGAAATGCACTGAGTTAATTGAGGAATATGATAATGCTCTGAATTTATAAATGGCCTGTTTCGCAAGTCACAACAATGTCATTGGGGAAGTTACTGTATCATTACTAAATATACATTTTACTTGCTGCTTTGGGAGAATTGGGGCATAGTTGCCATATCTTGGTTTTAAATGCTTAAATTAGCATGATATTTGCTGCATTTCTTGGAACTCTAGGATAAATATGAATTATTCCCAGTATTAAAACTTGGTAGATTTTCGGGAAAATATTCATCCCTAGTTCGATATATCGGCACGGTAGAATTAAATGGCTATAGAATTCTATGATGAATTCAAAAGAACACAAAAGAAACCGTTGATTGGAAAGAAAACCATAGCTAACAGTAGCTGCTACAATGGAGGCTTTTGCTCTATGTTTTGATTTACTTCCGAGGATGATGATCAATCATCAACCAAGAGACATAAAACTGTCAATGATGCTGATGTTGATGAGATAGAGGAGGGGAGAGGTGAAAACAACACATAAAAAAGACAACATTGGCCAACGGTGTACTGAAAGACTGGCTGTGGGATAATCGGCAAATTATATTTTTCCCTGCTGAAACAGAACAGCTCAACCGAGGGCGTGGTTATGGCATTGAACTGAGCTGATGTGTTTTTGGGCCTCTCCTGCCAACTTCAGCTAAATTCTTGTAATCTCTCCTTTTAAATACTCGTAACACGAACAGCAATTTCCTTGGACAATTTCAGGCGTATCTACAACCGTTATAAATGGACTCAAACATGGTTCTCCTAAAACAAAGAACAACTCGCAACGAGTTGGCTAGGCCAGTTAGCCCTGATAATTCAGCTAGCTCTGCTAACACATTTAGCCCTGCATGCTCAGCTAGCCCCTCACACCACGAGGTGTCCGACATGGCAATCAACAATGTCGATGACCTGAACCAGAACCAGAGCAAAGGGGTCTTGGAAGCCATCTCTGCCATGAGGGCAGACTTTTCTACCAAACTCAAAGGTGTCCTAACAGGGATTAGTGAGCTTAAATGTGACCTTCAGGCCAACTCCACGCGTTTGGATGAAGCAGAGGAACAAATTATCACAGTGGAAGATATTGTCATCACAGTCAAAAAAATGACCGAAAAGTTGGAAAAACAGGTGGCCGATCTTACTTCAAAACTAAGCTCGCTCGAGAACCACCACAGGAGGTCAAACTTGAGACTGGTTAGGGAGTGAATTTTATTTGTACTGAACAAAAATTTAAATGCAACATGTAAAGTGTTGGTCCCATGTTTCATGAGATTAAATAAAATATCCCATAAATGTTCCATAAGCACAAAAAGCTTATTTCTCTCAAATTCTTTGCACAAATTTGTTTACATTCTTGTTAGTGAGCATTTCTCCTTGGCCAAGATAATCCATCCACCTGACAGGTGTGGCATATCAAGAAGCCGATTAAACAGCATGATAATTACACAGGTGCACCTTGTGCTGGGGACAACCAAAGGCCACTCGAAAATGTGCAGTTTTGTCACACAACACAATGGCACAGATGTCTGAAGTTGAGGGAGTGTGCAATTGGCATGCTGAATGCAGCAATGCCAGACAGAGCTGTTGCCAGATAATTGTATGTTCATTTCTCTACCATAAGCAATGTCGTTTTAGACAATTTGGCAGTACGTCCAACTGGCCTCACAACTACAGACCACGTGTAACCACGCCAGCCCAGGACCTCCACATGCAGCTTCTTCACCTGTGGGATAGTCTCAGACCTGCCACCAAGACAGCTGATGAAACGGAGGAGTATTTCTGTCTGTAATAAAGTCCTTTTGTGGGGAAAAACTCATTCTGATTGGCTGGGCCTGGCCCCCCAGTAGGTGGGCCTATCCCCTCCCAGACCCACCTACTGGCTGCGCCCCTGCCCAGTCCTAATTTTTTTTTTTCAATTGACTGACTTCCTTACATGAACTATAACTCAGTAAAATCGTTGAAATTGTTGCATATTGCATTTATAGATTTCTTTCAGTATATACTAATGGTTACATTAAGAAAATCAGACCCCTCTGAAATGAAAATGGATGGCACCTAAACACTCCCTGAACGCTTGAAAAAAAAAGTGACCCTTCCCTATACCCAAAATAATAATTAAAACAAAGTGGATACAGAGAACACTACAGTTTACCCTTTCTTCTTGGACAGACCAGAGCCTTAGATATGCAGATTTGGAAACTGTTCTTTGTCCTGTAAGAATTATTTGGCAACACAGGAATTTTGATAGCGCACAGGGCCAGAAAGTTAGGGGTGGAAAGATCTCCTTCATAGTAAAACATTGCATGAATCTATCATCATATTTGCAGGTCCAATAAAAAATTGCCTTTATAAACATTTCATGCAATTCTACGTCATTTCACATATTAGCAGAATCTTTTATAATACCATACAAATTACCTAAATGACAGGCTAAGAATGGACAGAGAGATAGGCCTATGGGTTCATCTTATCATATTTATCTAGTGCCAAATCAGTGTGTCTTGTTTGCAGCTGTCCCTGTTTGCAAATAATTTAATCTGAGACATCATTAGGAATCTGAGCATTTTTTGGAGTATCTATACTTTACTTTACTACATTTTTTTGACAACTTTTACTTTTACTTCACTACATTCCTAAAGACAATTATGTACTTTTTACTCAATACCTTTTTCCTGACACCCAAAAGTACTAGACGGGACCGACGGGACAGCTCCCCGGCGTACACATCACTGACAATCTGAAATGGTCCAGCCACACAGACAGTTTGGTGAAGAAGGCACAACAGCGCTTCTTCAACCTCTGGAAGCTGTAGACGTTTGGCTTGACCGTCACAAACCTTTACAGATGCAGAATTGAGAGTATCCTGTCGGGCTGTATCACCGCCTGGTACGGCAACTGCACCGCCCGCAACTGCAGGGCTCTCCAGAGGGTGGTGAGGTCTGCCCAACGCATCACCGGGGGCACACAGCCTGCCCTCCAGGACACCTACAGCATCCGATGTCACAGGAAGTCCAAAAAGATTATCACGGACATCAATCACCCGATCCACGGCCTGTTCACACCGCTATCATCCAGAAGGCGAGGTCAGTACAAGTGCATCAGAGCTGGGACTGAGAGACTGAAAAACATCTATCTCAAGGCCATCAAACTGTTAAATAGCCATCACTAGCCGGCTACCACCCGGTTACTCAACCCTGCACCTTACATGCTGCTGCCCAATGTACATAGACATAGAATCACTAGTCACTTTTATAATGGAACACTCGTCCCTTTAATAATGTTTACATACTGTTTTACTCATTTCATATGTATATACTGTATTCTAATCAATGCCACTCCGACATTACTCGTCCTCATATTTATATTTCTTAATTCCATTCTTTCTCTTTTAGATTTGGGTGTATTGTTGTGAATTGTTAGATACTACTACACTGTTGGAGCTAGGAACACAAGCATTTCACTACACCCGCAATAACATAGTCCAAATATGTGTATGTGACCAATAAAATTTGAGTTGACTTGTTACATTTTTAATGCTTAGCAGGACAGGAAAATGGTCCAATTCACGCACTAATCAAGAGAACATCCCTGGTCATTCCTACTGCCTCTGATCTTGCGGACTCACTGACTAACGAAGCACAAAAGCTTTGTTTGTAAATTATGTCTGAGTGTTGGAGTGTGCCCCTGGCTATCCGTAAATTAAAAAGATTAGCTTAATATAAGGAATTTTTGATAAGTATATTTTAAACCAAATACTTTTAGACTTTTACTCAAGTAGTATTTTACTGGGTGACTTTCACTTGAGTCATTTTCTATTAAGGTATCTTTATATGTACTCAAGTATGACAATTGAGCACTTTTTCCACCACTGCTTTCCACCCCAGACAAAGTAGGTCTACCGATGCAGAAAAATGTAAACTTTAACTGCAGGCTACTCTTCTTCTGTGGCTTAACCCAACGAGAGAAGGTCACAAGTGTTTCCCTAAAAGCTGTCTAGGTTTAAACATCTTCTATTGTACAGAAAGTGAATATCTTAATCAATTGATAGTGACAGAATTAGATTACTTACCAAGGTAAGTCCATTTTTGGTATCCTCAGCAATAGAAGGTTGTAGCTCAGCTTCTGAATGTCAAAGAAATTAAACAATAATATCCTCATATGCATCGGAGTCATTCAACAAGTATTTTACAGATTGTTTCTCGCATTAAGCATTGCGGACCAAAGCGCTGTTATAGATCACTTTATATAATTGGATCAGTTTTATTTTCATCAAAATCTCAAACTTTGCCTTTGGCATACCCTCTCATACCCCCTCAATTCGAGTCTAGGTGTCACGTCCTGACCCTTGTAAGATGACATTTTCTATAGTAGAGTAGGTCAGGGCGTGACAGGGGGTGTTTTTGGGTGGTTTCTATGTTTTCTATTTCTATGTTATGTTCTAGGTTTCTATTTCTATGTTGGGATTTTTTGGGTTAATCTCCAATTGGAGGCAGCTGGTCCTTGTTGCCTCTAATTGGAGATCATATTTAAGTTGGGTTTTTTCTATTGTGTTTGTGGGTAGTTGTTTTCTGTTTTTTTTGTCTGTTGCCTGACAGAACTGTTTGCTGTCATTTTGGGTTCTTTGCAAAGTGTTTCATTTTTCATTAAAGAATAATTATGAGCACTCAACACGCCACGCCTTGGTCCCCTCTATACGACGCACGTTACAGAACTACCCAACACGATTGGATCAAGCGGCGTGCCCAGGCAGAGATGGATACCTGGTCAATGAAGGAGTGGACCGAAAGGAGAAACTGGACTTGGGGGCAGGTAATAGACAGGTATCGTAGCCTACCGGGGAAGAACGAGAGGCAGCCCCAAAAATGTTTTGGGGGGGCACACGGGTAGTTTGGCTGGGCCAGGGGTAAGACCTGAGCCAACTCCCTGTGCTTATTGTGGTGAGCATGTGCCTGCTTCTCGCACTCTGCCTCCATAGCCCAGTACGGACGGTGCCTGCTCTGCACACCCGGTCCTCAGTGCGTCTCTCCAGTCCGGTGAGACCTGTTCCAGCTCCACGAGAAAAGCCTCCAGTGATAATCCATGGCACGAAGCCTGTAGTGATGATCCATGGCCCGGAGCCTGTAGGGATGTTCCATGGCACGAAGCCTCCAGAGGTAATCATGGCCCGGAGCCTGTAGGGATAATCCATGGCAAGAAGCCTGTAGGGATTATCCATGGTCCGGAGCCTGTAGGGATAATCCATGGCAAGAAGCCTGTAGAGAGGATCCATGGCACGAAGCCTGTAGAGAGGATTCATGCCACGAAGCCTCCAGTGATGATCCATGGCACGGAACCTGTATTGATGATCCATGGCATGGAGCCTGCAGCAACGGTCTCTAGTCCGGAACTTATAATGACGCTCCCCAGTCCGGAGCCTCCGGCGACGCTCCCCAGTCCGGAGCCTCCGGCGACGCCCTGCAACCCGGAGTCTTCGGCGACGCCCTGCAACCCGGAGTCTTCGGCGACGGCCTGCAGCCCGGAACCTCCAGCAGCGGCCTGCAGCACAGAACCTCCAGCGATGATATACACTCCGATTCCTCCTCCGACGATCCACGGTCCGGTGGTACTAAAGCAGAAGGATCAGCGGGGGCAGCGGGGGTTACACCCCAAACCGGAGCCGCCTCCTCTGCTGGAGGTTAAGGTTGAATTCCTGCAGGATTCCTGTCAGACTTTTTTGTGAGGGTGACAACTTTATGCGGGACTAATGTAATGAAATTATTTTCTGTAACGTATTATTATTATTATTATTATTATTAGAAACATATCCGTGTGTGTGTTTGTGAGCAAGTAGGCTATAGCCATGGTATAAAAGGGATAATCAAGTCAGGGCTCTATGCATTCTATGTAAAATAATGCAACTCTGTGGAATGTCAGTTCCACTCCACTATAGTGAGGAGAGTCGACTCCAAAATAATCAATTCCTCGAATCCTTGCTCGTCGACTCCCATTTCTGGGTGTCAAGATTAGATTCCGCTAGTATTTTTGCAACGGAGAAAACTAGTTGCTGGAGGCTACTTCAAGAACACAAACTCTCGCATCTTTCACAGCAAAGAAAGATCTAGTGAGGGAGAGACAGATATGGGAGGGGCACGTACAGGTATAGGTTGTCATGGCTAGAAGGGATCCAGCTTGAAAGTGTTTTTATATTTTTATTTTAGCTAACCCTAACCCTTTTCCTAACCTTATTCTAATTCCCCTTAACCTGCTACGTTAATTACGCTAACCTGCTAAAGAAAAGTCAAATCTGACGTTAATTTTACAAAAGCTGGATCCCTTCTAGCCATTACTGGCATAGGTAGGCATGTCGGGCACCAGGCAGAACCATGTGCATTGGTAATCAAAATATGAATAGGCTATGGCAATGCTGTATTGCAATTTCTTAGCTTGCAATGTCTCCCGCATGTTCACTGAAGTAGGGGCTGTAAATGAGTAAGCTGAGCATTCCACACACAACAGACCGAAGACCAAACACACACTAGCATTTTTCGTAGCAGGCGAGCCAGCAAGGGAGAGACGATTGGGGTAGGCAGACCATAGAAATAAGTGTAGTGTCTTAGCTCTCATTACTAATGGGTATAATAAGAAAGACTCCCGAAAACAAGGAAGTGAACTGGAGCTTCACATTTACTGAAGCTAGTTAGTAATACAAGAATAACTATATCACATCCAGCCGTGATTTGGAGTCCCATAGTGTGGTGCACAATTGGCCCAGCATCGTCCGGGTTTGGCCGGGGTAGGCCGTCATTGTAAATCAGAATTTGTTCTTAATTGACTTACCTAGTTAACCCTTGTGTTGTCTTAAGGGTCAAAAATGACCCACCACCATGTTTAACAGCAGAGAAAATCCCCTAAAAATCCCCACACACACACACACACACACACACACACACACACACACACACACACACACACACACACACACACACACACACACACACACACACACACACACACACACACACAATAAATTGAAATTGTGTACTACTGATTGAACTCAGACAAAACTAAAACTTTCCTGTGCATGTGCAGCATCTCCTCTCCACGACCCCACACATGATTCATGTTCACAGACAAAATAAAATCAATTTCAGACAAAATAAAAACAATTTCAGACAAAATAAATATTTATTGAAGCATTGTTTACTAATGGGGAACGCAGTCAGAGGCTATATAGGTGCTGCAGATGACATTCCCCCCCAGTTCTCTCTTTGCTAAAGCTATGAGTGCACGTTTCAGTGCCCAACAGGTCATATATCAGATTTTTTCAGATGTCCAGGAGGAACAAGAGAACAATGATTTAGAAGAGGAGGTATCTGAAGAAGAAGATGGGGAAGAATACAACCCAGAGCACGATGCATCATCTTCAGATGAAGAAGAAATCCCCCAAGCTGAAAGAGAGACATTCTTGTCAAAGAACAGCAAAATAACATGGGCAGGACAACCAGGGCAGGATGGCAGCACAAAATGTCATAAGGATGACCCCAGTGCCCACAAGACATGCAGTTGCCCATGCCCAGGACATCACCTCAACATTCTACATGTTCATCATACCAGCCATCAGAAAAATCATCCTGGAGATGACACATTTGGAGGGTTTCCATAAATATGGAGACAAGGATGGATGAGATTGACCTGCGTGCCTACATAGGGCTGCTAATCTTAGCGGGTGTGTATAGGTCCCGAGGCGAGGCTACGTGTAGTCTTTGGGATGCAGAGAGTGGAAGTGCAATTTCCCATGCCACGATGCCACTAAAAGTCTTTCGCACTTTCTCAAAAATGGTGTGATTTGATAACCGTGAGTCAAGACCTGCAAGACCTGTGAGAGACAAACTGGCGGCCATAAGAGAGGTCTGGGAGAAGTGGGTGGAGCGTCTGCCATACCTCTACAACCCTGGGCCTGAAGTAACAGTGGATGAACTGGTTCCATTCAGAGGTACATTTTTATTTTCATATCTTTAATGTAAATTATTTTCACTGTTCATTTTATTATGAATTGCTGTAATATCATTGATTTATGTGATTGTTTTTTCTTTTGTCTAAAGGTTGCTGTCCTTTCCGGCAGTATATGCCCAGCAAGCCAGCAAAGTATGGCATCAAGATATGTGTGGCTTGTGACGCACAATCCAGCTACGCTTGGAAGATGCAAGTCTACAAAGGGAAGCCGACCAGTGGAGGCCTGGAGAAGAACCAGGGGATGCGGGTTTTGCTGGATGTGACAGATGGACTGAAGGGGCACAATGTCAGGGGTGACAGTTTCTTCACCTCTTTTGAACTCAGCCAGCAGCTCCTGAAGAGGAAGATCACCATGGTTGGCACAGTTAGAAACAACTAGCCTGAGCTCCCCCTGAACTCCTCGCAACAAGGGGGAGAGAGGCCTTCTAATCAACATTTGCCTACACCCCCACCACCACTCTAGTTTCTTACCTCCCAAAGAGGAAGAAGAATGTGGTCCTCCTGAGCACTTTGCACAAAATGGCTGAGATCAGTTATCGTGAGGACAGGAAGCCAGCCATCATCCTGGACTACAACCACAACAAAGGAGGCGTGGACAACCTGGACAAGGTGATTGGACAAGGTGAGTGAACTTACAGCTGCAGGAGGATGACTGCCCGCTGGCCTCTGGTCATCTTCCATAACATCATTGATGTGTCCTCATATCCTTTGTGATATGAAACAAGATCAACCCTACCTGGATGCTTGATAAGCGGTACAGGAGGAGGGTGTTCCTGGAGCAGCTGGGAAAGGCACTTGTAACCCCACACATTCAAAGAAGTGTGTGTCTCCCCCGCACAGCAGCCTCTGCAGCACTTGTGAAAGCTGTTCATGGGGCTGAATCTTGTCCTGATCCACCTGAGGCTGCAGCTGGGGTAGGCAAGAGGAGGATATGCCAATTCTGCCCCCCAAAGAAGGACTGTTAAACAAATACTATGTGCTGCACATGTGAGAAATACATCTGCAGAGTCCATGCACACACACTTGCATATTGTCCTACATGTGCTCATGACTGTCTTCCCTGTGGCTCAGTTGGTAGAGCATGGTGTTTGCAACGCCAGCATGGTGTGTGCAACGCCGGAGTTGTGGGTTCGATTCCCACAGGGGGGCCAGTACAATTTTTTTTTTTTAAATGCATGAAATGAATGCATTCACTACTGTAAGTTGCTCTGGATAAGAGTGTCTACTAAAATGTAAAATGTTAAAATGTGCTAATTAGAGTTGATTGATTTATGGTCTATACATTTTTTTTTTATCTATTATTTTATTCTTATTTATTGTTGTTGTTTATACACCTTGTGGTTGGGGGCAATGGTTCAAATGGGAGAAGACTAGTATTTTGTAGTTGAATTCCTCATTGTACAGTATATAAGAATATATCGCTATTGTCGTGACGTTGTATTAGTTAATGTGACGACTGTTGCTCATCGAATGATTAACGGTTTATAATTACGTGATTAAATGAATTAAGCAATGAATCAAGCAATTATTAACTCATTAACCTGGGGCACCATGGGAACATTGTTTTGATTGAGTTTCTATTTCCCAAATTAACTCAAAGGATATCAGAATATCGATTACAACAGTCGCTAAATTAATCAATTTCCTCTACAGTCTCATAATCTGAAAGTCGTATAATCCGGGAATCTGCACGGACCCGGGCTTTACCACTGAATTTACCACACCAATCTTAGTTGATTATTTATTTACTAGCAAGCTAAAATGATGATAAAAATGCACATACACAAAACACAGTCTAGCTATTGATTAGGACTTAGTATAACGGGCCAACACACTATGGCGCTTGTTACCCAAAATGGGGATTTTAAAGAGAGAGAAAGAAAGGAAGTACACGAGAGAAATATACATTTGGGTTCATTTGTCAGCCATGCTTATTTAAAATTAGCCTTGCCCCGAACTGCCGCTCTTATGGGTCAGAATATAATGATGTAATTACGTGTTGTAGTTCTCAGGTGGGAAGCTCCGCGTGGGTCGTTTAGGCTTCTAAATGACGCAGTACTCCGGCGCAACTCTCGGGTTGTCCTCACGATGTCAGTGTCCTTCTTGGCTAAGTGGTCTGATCCTCACCCTTGATCGGAAAGGGGTCTTCTGAGGACAGACAGCTCTGTAGCTCAGAGCTCACAGCTTCGGCTCGAATGGTGTCGATACCACGATTCAATGGAGAGTGGAGGCTGGGTGGTTCGGCTTGAATTCACCCGCTTAGACACAGCTACTCGTCCGTAGCTCGTGTAGAAAAATATTTCTTTGTCTTCAACCTTGTGTTTCGTTTTGGGGTTCGTCGACTTTGTTAGACCTTGGCTGCAGCTTCGGGTCAATAGTCTACCATGTTAATTCTTCACTCTTCTGTCTTATACCCTCGGGTCAGAAGTGGGTGTAACAGCCTTTAGGGCGATTCTCTGGGCGGACCAAGTAAAGGGGGGCAAGGCTTAGATTTGGCTAAAAATCCGATTTTAGACACTAACTTCACATTTCATCTTTATCAAAACATTCTGTTTGATTTGGATATTTTCCAAACAGCGTACAATGTATAAACATCAGGCATATACTGGGCAAACTCTTAAAGGTACAATGTTTTCATAATAACGTCATCTCTTAACCTTTAAAAACAAATACAAAAGTTACATACATTTTAATATTCCACTTTTCGTCATAACCACCATTGTGGCTGACGGAAACCATTGTTCCAAAGTCCCTTTATTGCATGTTTAATGTTCTGAGGCCAGTTCTCCATTGTTAGGACAAAGGAATTTCTCTGTATTATGGGCATGAGGTGTCATAAAACCCCCACATCTTCAGACCCCTAGATCTCTCCTCCTCTGTTGGGGGTTTGGGAGATAATCTGTAGGGTGGTGGTCTCCTGTACCCTGACCTGATCAGGACAGTCATGACAGTCCCCCTCTGGTAGGTTCAACTTGGAATGATTCTGCATGTTGCAACCCACCATAAGAATGACCATCGGATGTCCTGGTCTGTGGATCATCAGAGCAGCCCCCCCCCTTTAGTGGTTCCCCCTGGTAGGCTTTCCGCAAGCTGTGGATCACCACCAGAATGGATCAAGGAGGTCTGGCAGTGGCTCTGTGTTCCGGCCCGTCGTCCGGTTATCCCGGTTAGTGGACCTAGGCAGTAACTTGGCAGACGTTAATAACGCACAACACTCAGGCAATACATCATTACATTTCCTCCCCAAAGGAGCGGTGTCTTGGCTCTAAGGCTTCCTAAGTGTCAAAGGTAATGAAACGAAAAATTGGAATAAAAACATAAAAGTATACAAAATATGTCTACCACACCTTAATCATCTAATATGGACTATGTTCTATATATGTCCAAGGCCTTGGCTAAATAGCTCTATCATGGCATTGTCTCTAATGTCATGTCTAGGTTGATCCTACTTGCAGGTGGGTAGTTAAGGCACTTGGAAAAACTTGGCCCCTGAAGGCCAAGCTTACATTAGGGACATTACTGGGCTGACCTAGCGAGTTCGGGAGAGGAGGCTGGGACTGGGCCCTGTAAGAGGGTTTCCGGATCCATTGCCACCTTTCCAAAAATCGGGATCGCTTCCGTCCCACGGGTGATCCTAGTATAAGACCTCATTAGGTCTTCCATTGCACGTGTGCGCCTGTGTACGTAGTAGGTGCACACGCCAAGGGAAATGAGACCAAGGATCATGGTAACAGTCAGGATACTGTCCGGCACCGTCCAAGAGCGGGCGACAGACCAATCTTTTGGTCTGTAGTCAGTCGGGTCGACTAACAGTGCCTCATCCAGTACGCTAAGATCGACAGTCATGGGTCCCTCGTACTGGATTTGGTATTGAATGGCTTGTGGTAACTCAAGGGAACGTTTAGCAAAAGCGTCCGGCATTTCAATCTCTGTGTCTATCCGGTCGTCGGGAAGGTGGTATAGAGCGAGGTCGTCTACGTGAATAATCGCCCCCTCTGGTACCGTAACAAAAACAGTCTGGTTGGGGAGGTTTAATTGGGTGATGGAGTCATGGCGTTCGTAAGTCATAGTGGCGGACGCGAACGGTGTGTTGACCAACCATCGGTTCCCTACCACCTCCACTTGTGTGGTGGTGGCCCCATCCCTGGCTGTTAGTTTGTCTTTACAGCGTTCTTCGCTGGTGATAGCTTTAATACCACAAAGACGCTCAGTGTTATCCCTGACAAATGGTTTGCTAGGACAAAGGTAGTGGACATCTTTGGTTAGAGTACACATTAGCAGGTTAGGGGTGAGATAGAAATCTGGGTTGTTTTCCTGGTAAGCTACAACTGGGGGCGTGGCAATCTTTACGTGGGTACTGTCGCGCCAAAATCCTACATTGAGAACCGTTTTCAATCTATAGATATTCTCCGGTTCAACAACCGGCAGCGTCAGTAGAAAACCCACTTCATTACGATCAACATCAACGTGTATTGGGATGGCCGACCCCAGACCATAGGCCAAATGTGATTGTAACGGCCTTAGTGTGGTTGAAGTAGCTGAGGTCAATATGTCGTGCACCATTGAGAGGGGCACTAGATATGAGGGGATTCTATTCATGGCCAAGTGGTCCATAGAAGAGCTAACTTCACGGAGAAAATCCTCCAGTAACAATCGAACCAATTGGACATGGGCATAGTCATGGTTCATGACCTCTGCTAGCTTTCCTACAGACAGGATAGTTTTGTTCAGGAGAGTAGCGTGTGTGTCGACCACCAGAATAGTGTCCTGGAGAGACTTTCCCACATGTTGCAACCTAAGGGCCTGTGCCTTCATCTGCTGCTGGATAAGTGGCATCTCTTCAGTAATCTCCCTAACATTCCTCTTGACTGTGGCTAGACTGACTGCGTTGACGGCAGTGGTACCTAGGGCAAATAGTGACCCTACGGCTGCCCCTATCGATAGTAGCGCCCCGACGAATCGTTTTTCTCGCCTGGGCTCAGCTAGTTCTGACTGGGTTACTGTGAACTTTTGGAGTTGGGCCAACATATGGGCAGTGTCTAGCTGGGCGTGCTTAATTGCCTGGCTGGTCCAGTCAGCCCCGGCCCAACTCCAATGCGCCGCAGGTGGAATGTGTTGGCGGTACACATTCTCTGCATCTAGGCGGACATATACCCTCTGCGTGTGTACTCTGCAGTTAGTTATGAGGAGTCCTGGATCGTCGCGGAGAACGATTCCCGTAGGGGGTTCGTTCGTGATTACGTCTGCTGGGTTGGTTTTGACCAGGGCGCAGAGTGTCAGGATCATCCAAAGGAACTCCATCCTACAGAAACGCATAATCAGAGATTGTTGGATTATTTCAGTTATTTGTATTCGTAAACAAAAATTGTTTTGACAACTATTTTTCTGTTTTTCTTATTTTTAATCAGTACAGCGCAGGACGATATCACTAGTGACAACAGATGTATATCTGGTAGCTGGGAAGAGAATACAAGATATTAGGTGCAACGTACTGGTCTCCTGGAAGGGATCAGCTGAGGGTACTTAAGAATTTTCTTAGTACCTCTGGTTTTTTTGCTAGGGTTTTTATCTATTCGGTGCTGGCTAGCACCCCTTCTATTCCCATGGGGGGAGTGTACAACTTGATTTGGTTCCGGTGGACCCACTTTAATGTGGCAGTTTGTCGACCTTTGCTGATTTTGATCTGGTAAGCTACAGGTGATAGCTTCACCACAATCTCGTGTGGCCCCGTCCAGTGGGGCAGGAACTTTGTTGCGACGCCCGCGGGTTTGGTGTATATGTAGTACCACACCTTATCTCCGACCTCGAACACCTGGTGTGAGGCTTTTTTGTCGTAATAGGTCTTGTCACCTTCTGCACTTCTTTCCAATTGTCCTTGAGCGTACGCAAAGGTAGTCTGGAGATGGTTCCGCAAGTCGGTCACGTATTGGTGAGCCGTGTAGGCGGTGGCTGCGGCGACATCTCCCGGTCGGTACAGGAGATGCAGAGGAAGGGTAATTTGCCGGCCCGTCATCATCTCAAAGGGTGTCATTCCCGTAGACTTGTTGCGTGTGGCTCTGATTGCCATCAGTACCAATGGGAGTTTGAGGTCCCAATCTTTGTGGTTGGCTGCCACATATTTCCTCAAGATTCTGACAATTGATTGTTTGCTCTGGTCTACCCCCCCCGAGCTCCTAGGGTGGCACGCGATGTGGAGTTTAGCTTTGACTCCCAGGAGCTTCCACAGTTCGGTCATTACAGCTGCCGAAAAGTGGGTTCCTCTGTCGCTGTCCACGGTTTCTCCTGGCAGGCCGAAACGACTGAAAACGTGGTTTAGCAAAAGAACGGCAGTGGTTTCCGCTGTGTCATTGGTCGCCGGCAGGCACTCCACCCACTTTGTGAATGCGCAAGTCACTGTGAGGAGGTACTTGTTGCCTCTGGCAGACCTGGCAACTGGGCCGACCGACCCAGTCGATCTGGATCGAGCTCCAGGGGTAAGACACACCCTTGCGTTGCAGGGGTGCTCTGTGAAGTGGCTTGGTGGGTTGAAACTGGCAGCAAACTAGACACCCCCTCACGTATCGTGCCACGTCTTGTTCCATGTGAGGCCAGTGGGCCACCTGTCGCAATGTTTCACATGTAGCCTTGACCCCCCTATGGCCTCCACATGGCTCGTCGTGGGCATGAGCTATCATTATCCCCCTCTGTGTTTCAGGAACCACCCACCTTCGAGCGGTGTCGGTTTCTGAAACATACACCAATAGGTCATCTACAAGTGTGAGGTGCTGTTTAGTTGCGTACAGGGAACGCAAGTCGTGTGAACCTGCCAAAGCCAGTTCGGACACTGGGTGGTTGACAGGATCCGACAGGAATGCCATCAACGTGGCGAGGGACTCATCTTGGTGTTGCATTGCTACCAGGTCACCATTCATGAATGAATGCGTTAGCAACACATTATGTTTGTGCGACGACGTTTTCCGTGGTGCTACATGGCTACGCGTTACCGCAGACACCATAGCTTCCTCAGTGGGTTTTTCGTCTCGAGCAGCAAACACCCAAGGGGTGCCGTGAATTGCACCAGATTTCGCCATGCTGTCAGCATGGTCGTTGCCAAGTTTGTCACGACCAGGTGATTTGGAGTGTCCCTTGACTTTCTTCCAATACACCTGTATGTCGTGTTTGGTGATGAGGTCATCACAAGCTAGAATGAGCTCTTTGTTTTTCACCTCTTTACCACTTGAAGTAGTCATGTGCTTTTGTTTCCAAAAAGGCAAGTGGCATAAGAAGGTGAGTCTCGCGTAGTTTGAGTCGGTGCAGATCGCCAGTTCTGCCAATCCGTGTTTCACCGCTGTTTGCAGGGTGATCAGCACGCCAGCCACTTCTGCAAACTGGCTGGTCTTGTTGCCAAGCTGAAATTGAAGTGGTTTGCACGGAATGTCGTTGTGCCATACCAATCCCACCCCAGCTTGCAAGTGGTCTAGATGGCGGTAAGAACAGCCATCTACAAATGCCATCGGCATGTCGAGACACACGTTCTCTTCGAAATAGTGATGGTTCGAAGGCAATGGCGGAGCGATGTCACGCGGGGGTGGTCCGGAGTCGGTTTCATCGTCACCACAGTGTTGACACACCGCCAAAGCACTGCCCAAAGGCAGGTTCTTTGCTTTTGCATAGTTGATTACTACATCATGGCTCTGCAGCGTCATGAGCCAAGCCGCTATCCTGCTGTTGTGTACAGCACCCTCACGGATTCGTTGGCTTTTCAGAAAAGTCACAGGCTGGTGACATGTTTCTATGATCACCTTTTGTCCACCGACATAACTGGTGAAGTGTTTGATCGCCCAGACTGTCGACAGCAGCGCTTTTTCGCAGTCTGAGTATTTGTGTTCGGCGGGGTTGAGTGTTTTGCTCGCGTAAGCAACCACACGTTTGTCTTGGTCGTATTTTTGGTACAACCCAGCGCTAAGGCAGTGCTCTGAGAAACCGACTTCCAAAAAGAATGTCTTGTCTTTGTTGGGGTATACCAGGCAGGGTGCCTCGCAAAGCAGGTTTTTCAAGGAAGCCACCGCTTCGTTGTGAGTGACATCCCAAACGAATGGGGTGTCTTTCTGAAGAAGGTGAGTCAACGGTTTTGACAAGTCGGCGTAGTTTTCGATGAATTGACGGGAGTAATTACATACTCCCAAGAAGCTGCGCACCTCGTGAAGGTTTGTAGGTGTTTTGATGTTGCGGACTGCTTGGATTCGGTTAGACTGTGGCAGGATGCCCTCGGCACCCACCAGAAGCCCAACGTAGTTTACCTTGGTCCTGCACCATTGCCCTTTCATGATGGCCAACTTAGCCCCTGCAGTCCCGAGTTGGGTGAGAACGTGGTCCATTTCATTGAGGTGATGTGACCAAGTCTCACTTCTCATGAGAACGTCGTCCACGTTAATTATCGTCCCCCTAGAGGCTGCGTCTGGCATCGCCTTGTGCAGGAAGATGTTGAACTCTGAGGGGGAGTTCGCATACCCGAATGGGCAACGATTGAACGTGAAGAGCTTGTTCGAGAAAGAGAAAGCCAACTTGTGTTGGTCACGCGGGTCGACTGTCATGGTCCAGAAACCATTTGCCACGTCGACTGTGGAGAAGTACTTGGCGTTTGCCACCTTTGGCAACTCTTGGTCGAGCTGTGTCATTGGCCAACGAGACAACGGAACCAGTTTGTTGAGTTGTCTATAGTCAATGGTAAGACGCCATTTACCCGTTGGTTTCAGAACGGGCCACACGGGAGCGCTGTACGTACTGTTACATTCCCTGATTATCCGTTTAGCTAATAAGGAATCGATAATCTCTTGTACTGCTGCGTATGCTGCGAGCGGGATTTTGTATTGTCTAACGAACGTAGGAGTTGCTCCGGGTGGCGTAGGAATACACACCACATGGATACCCGTAACCCCGCAATCCAGCGAGTCTGTCGACCAGATCTCACTGTGTTTGTTAAACAATTCTCTCAACTGATGGCGTTCAGTGTCATTGACAAGAGCATCAGCCTCCGACAGTAGTTGTATTACCTGTGCATGGAAACCAGGATATGGTTCGGTGACATTGTACAGGTCTTCATCGGGTGGTGACGGCATGTCACCTTTGGAAGAGTCATCGGTTGTTTTCTCACAAGAGTGTACTTCGCATGCAGGAGGAGACGCAATATCATCCTCCGTGACGATGGAGTATATTAACAGGTTGCTGTCAGGATCGGCATCCAGCCGGAATGCCGATGTGTCGTCCAGTGGCAATACGGGAGTTAGTGCTATTGCTTTTGACTGACAAGTAAACAGCGTACCTCCCTCGCCATCTAGGTCTAGGGAGGACGGAAGAGGCCCAATCACAGGAACAACTAGTTCAAAATCATGGAAGGCGTAATCGATCAATGTTCCTAGCTGAGTGTGCCGAGGAATGGAAATATCCGCTTGAGTCAGATTTTGTACCAGGAGGTAAGTGGATCTAGCGGTTAGTTCCAACAGTGGGTTACCATTGATAGTTAGCCCCAAGTCGAATAGTTTTGGAGAGGGTTGGAAGAACGCAGTGGTGCCTTCCATCCGGTATCCGGGCGCCAGGTTCAGTCTTACAGAAACCTCTGTGGTTCTTGCCGGTATCAACATGGCGGACTCAGTTATCGTCTTGCAAGCTTCAGGAATAGTCTGCCCGGAAGCCATTCGCACCGGGTCAAAAGACAAGGCATGTTGGTTTGGCTGCGCCAAAGACCAAAGAACTTGGTGTATGGTATCAAGTTTAACACCCAATCTTACCAAAATGTCCGCTCCCACATAGACTGTATGTGGGAGGTCCGCGACAACCAGTAGGTAGTGGGATAATTCCTTGGTTCCAATGCGGATCGATAGCGCACACACCCCTATTGCGGTGAGTGTTGTCTGGGGAGTCGTTCCCAGTGGAAATCTAAACGTTTTCGGCACAAGAGGATGGCAGTTAGCCGTTTTCGAAATTTCGTTGAACATTTCCAAACTGATTGCGGATTTTTCTGACCAGGTGGCCAGCCTGGTATCCTCAGCCATAGTGCCGTTTAGGCACACGCCCCCTGTCAGAGGAGGGCGGTAAGTGTCAGCTGGTGAATCACCCAAGCCGCACAAGAAAACCACATGTTCGGTTAAGTTCCGAGTCGAACTCACATTGTCCTTTGCCACAAATGGCGGGCTCATGGCCAAGTTCACCGGGTTTGCGTCAGATGCTGACGTCGGACCCACGTCGTTGCACAATGTATGGCAGGTAGCCTTGGAAGAATGCGGCGAAGTCAACGGAGTTGGCATAGGTATCTGTGACCAGATTTGATTGGTTTTCCAATCCATTAGTGGTACCAAACGGTCAATTAAATCACTCCCAATCAGCATTCGTTCGATTTCGATGCTAGTCACATACACGGGGTGTATCAGTGACACGCTTTCGAAGTTGAGTTTAAGTAGGAGACGTTTGGTTAGGGGCGAGGTAGCTTGAGTGAAACCTCGAAGATTCGTATCGCAATGTTCCGTTTTCATCCAACGTTTTGTTGGGTCCACTGCCCTTTTTAGTTCATCCAGCAAGGTTTCGGATATGAGGGAAATTGTTGAACCCGAATCTATCAGAGCGTGACAGGTCACACAGTCCTCCAGGACTGTTCTAAGGTATGGCCTGTTCGAGTTGGTTTTTCTCGTCATATCCCCAACAAAATGGAGTGGGTTGGGAGAACGGAGCGGTTTGTAATCTGCGTCGATTTCCAAGACAGATAAGTCACCTACGTGACTCAGTGGGTCCTCTATCGGAATGGTAGAGGAATCATCTGTTGCAAAGCTGCTTATCTCGTGCATCTCCACCTCCGTGTCCAAGTCTGTAGACAAAACCTGCGGGCTTGTGTCTAGAACGGGCGGTACCTGGACAGGGATTCGAGTGGGGGCGGGGGTAATGGAAATGTTTGCATCCTCTTGAATTGCATGAATTTCGGCGGACTCGGTTTCCAACGATTTTACGCCTAGTCATGAGGATTTATCCTTGTCCTCTTTCTCAAATTTCTTACGATGCAGTACATCTTTTATCAGAGCTTCTATATCATTTCGGTTAGCGTTTAAATCATTGTTGAACACTTTGTTAACCTTGTTACGCTTGTTACCCTTGTGTCCTGACCCTTTGTGAGAGTTAGGCGGAGGGGCATGTCGGCTAGGTTGATCTCTACGGGACCTGTTAGATTGGGGACGTTCATCGTAGCTATTGTTACGGCGGTGGTTGTCGGGGTGGTGGTTACTTGGTAGCCACCCCCTTTGATCGTCCTCTTTTACAGCATATGTCCCTGATGCAGCCCCTTCTATTTCGAGTGATGGTTCCCGCCTAAGCTCGAAAGTCGAGGTGTCCGGGCTCTTAGCCCGGCTTGCTTTTGATGCTTCAAAAGCGGTGCTTGCCAGCTCTCGGAGCGTCGAGATTGGCAACCCGACGTGGGCAGTAGGGCCCAAGTAGTTAATGAAGTTGGGAGACATGTTTGACAGAAAAAGTTGTTTGAACGGTAATAGGTCTTCCATTCCTGTTTCAGTGAGCATGCCAAAGTAAGCTGAACGAAGCCGGTGATAGTAGGCTTGTGGGTGTTCATTTCGAGCTTGTCTGATATTGTTAGCCAACGAACTATCGTGTTTGCGAGTCGCAGAACCACTGAATTCTATTTTCAAAACCGTGGCAAGTTTAGCATAGTCGTTTTGCACGTGTTGCTCTTGTAGACGGATGAACCTTGTCACGTGTCTGTTGGACGTTCGCTTCAAAAGATAGAGCCTGTCTGCATTCGTAGCGTTTGGGTAGCCATCCAAGGCGTCCTCTATGTCGGCTAAGAATGTCTCAGTGTCGTTTGGCTTTCCCGGAACGGGGTCGAAGAGGCGGAAGTTTTTGACGATTTTGTCAAGGCGATCCCCGCCAAGTGCGCGGGGAGCATCTGCACTCTCCCGTGGAGAATTGTCGGCCGAGAGGCCAAGAGGAAAAGTCAAGCTGTGGTTGTGTTGGCGAGGAGGCCCCAATTCACTGTGGGCCGAACGGCCAAGAGAAAGAGGCTGAAATCTCCTGTCATCTACATTCCCTCGTTCTCTTAGCTCCGGATGTGAGCTAGGTTGCTTGGTTTGGTTGTCCCGCGCTAGCGCGTGACTGTTCTGGAGTTCCTCCAGATGATACCTAAGGGTGGTGTTATGCTGCATCGCAGAGTCCACCTGGGAGTTGAGGGTGTTTATTTTCGACACGTAGGTGTCGCCCTTTTTTCGCTCGGCCTCATACTTGTCTGTCATGGTTTGCAGGGAGAGGTCGCGAGTGTGGAGTGAGAGATCCAGTGATGCGATGTCCTCCTTTTGTTTAGAGGTCACATTTTCCAACTTTCTCACCTGGTCTTTCTCATCCTTCATTAAATCAGCGACTTCAATGAGTTCTGCTGTTTTGTCCTCCAACTTGGTCATTGTGTTCATTAACTGATCGTCTTTGGTCTGCAGCTTTTGGAATAGAGCATTATTGCTTTGAGTGGTTTCATTCACAACCGTTTGTAGGGCATCAATTTGCTCGCCCCGTTTTCTAACTAGCTCTTCCGATTCATCTAGTTTCGCGTGGACTTCATCGTATTTAGTTTTGGCTAAACCGAGTTGTTCTTTTAGAATACGGACTTGGTCAAGAGATTGTTCGCGTTCTTTGTTGTAAGTGTTAGACAGGTCTTCCAATTTATCTGTTCTCACACTTAGTTCCTCAGCTAGCAGTAGCTTATCTTTTTCGGCTTTCGATGCCAGCTCCCTGGTTCTCTCCACCTGTACCTTGAACTCCCCAGCTTCCTGCTCGTGCCTCTGCTGGGCACTGAGGTACTGGTGCACTGTCCATCTCTGCTGGTGGGCATAGTTGAGGGCTAAACTGGAGAGAACCTTCACAAGGCCTCCGCCTGATGGTCTATTTTGAAGAGCGTCTGTCGCAATGTCTGCATTTTTCTCGCTTATGGCATTGAAATCTAACATTTTCAGCCCCTCGGCATAGTTAGGATTTGCATCGTTGCTGAGGTCCGCGATCAATCTTTCCGTGGGTGAAGGTCCACTGATTAGAGGGGAAATGGGTGGAAACCCATCTGATGGATTGCTCATTATTATGATTGTCAGTTATTTCAATTTACGTAATGTTTGGGTTTTTTAGTTGGAGGCTGCAAACACGATTTAACTCAGTTTGTAAACGTCAATGAATCATCAAGACTGGGTCAGTAATGTGAGTTGGTTATTACTGAACTTGCCAAAACAGGTTTAATTGATTAAATCGATTTTAATGATAAATCTAACCTGTATCGGCTATTTGGGAATTTTAATTTTAATTCACCTGAAAGAGTTGCTATCTCTAAGTTAACGTTGAAAAGTTTAACTATGTCTCATTGGTTAGTACACATTAGTTTGCGTATTATTCCAATAACCAACCTGGACGGTAGTGTAGCAATTTAATGTGTATTAAATTGAACGAGACAATGATATCCAATCAGTTGAGACTGGTTAGATATCGTACAGCATAACCTGAATTATTTAAAAATAATTACTGGTGATTCTTCACCACCGGAGGTCACTGTTAACACAAGCTAAAATCGACAGGGTATCAGTGAAAATAGAATTTTACAAAACTGTTAAAAAGTCTACCTAAACACCATTAAGCTGGTAAAACAGCTTTAATCTATTAATCAATTTGAATGATTAGTCAACCCCGTATAGGCTAAAGGAATTAGCTTTAATTAACCTGAAATAGTTGCTATATCTAAGTTAACGTGGAACAGTTTAACCATGTCTCATTGGTTATGGCACATTCGTGTGTGTATTATTCCCATAACCAACCTGGAGAGGTAGTGTATCAATTTAATGTATGTATAAAATTGAACAAGACAATGATATCTAATCAGTTAAGACTGGTTTGATATCCTACAGCGTAACCTGACTTATTTCACGAAAAATGACTGGCGATTCTTCGCCAGAGGTTACGGATAGCCCAAGCTGAGAACACACAGGATTCCCGTCTAACGCGGGAATTCACTATGAACAAAGAGGAAAACAAAAATGGCTGCTCCCCTTTGTTAGCTTAGCATCTGGCGCAATGCTTAGCTTTCCTTGCGCGGGGTTTCCCCCTCGCCGCACAAGGGATGTTCCCTCCAACAAGGGAACGGGTTTACTTGGTGACGTCTCACGTTCAACCCTTAACCTCTCCCCGTTACCCAACGCGAGAGGTAGAGGGATAATAACTTTGCTTCGGTCAAACGAATATATCTACTCTAATTTCCGTAATGGCTGGCTCATATGTCCTCTGCTCTAGGAATTACTTATGACCGAGTCAGATCACTCCTGAAAGCGATCGACAGAAATAACACTACGTTAGGCCCAACTAGTATTATTTCTCAGAATGCCTGCATCGGCTGGTACATATGCCCTAGCTCGTAGCATTCAGTAGACCCCCTTCACACTGGCTTTGGTCAGATATACAACAGGGGTCGTTCTCTCCCGACCAGTATCTGGGTCAAATGGAACGACACACACACACTTCTCTCCCGCACTAGTCCTGCCTATAGCTATTAATGGAATGTATATATATTGCTACACAATTGATATGGAATAACACAACAGTGCGGCCTAGTCCTATCTTAGATTCCTCACAGGGGGCACCATATGTCGTGACGTTGTATTAGTTAATGTGACGACTGTTGCTCATCGAATGATTAACGGTTTATAATTACGTGATTAAATGAATTAAGCAATGAATCAAGCAATTATTAACTCATTAACCTGGGGCACCATGGGAACATTGTTTTGATTGAGTTTCTATTTCCCAAATTAACTCAAAGGATATCAGAATATCGATTACAACAGTCGCTAAATTAATCAATTTCCTCTACAGTCTCATAATCTGAAAGTCGTATAATCCGGGAATCTGCACGGACCCGGGCTTTACCACTGAATTTACCACACCAATCTTAGTTGATTATTTATTTACTAGCAAGCTAAAATGATGATAAAAATGCACATACACAAAACACAGTCTAGCTATTGATTAGGACTTAGTATAACGGGCCAACACACTATGGCGCTTGTTACCCAAAATGGGGATTTTAAAGAGAGAGAAAGAAAGGAAGTACACGAGAGAAATATACATTTGGGTTCATTTGTCAGCCATGCTTATTTAAAATTAGCCTTGCCCCGAACTGCCGCTCTTATGGGTCAGAATATAATGATGTAATTACGTGTTGTAGTTCTCAGGTGGGAAGCTCCGCGTGGGTCGTTTAGGCTTCTAAATGACGCAGTTCTCCGGCGCAACTCTCGGGTTGTCCTCACGATGTCAGTGTCCTTCTTGGCTAAGTGGTCTGATCCTCACCCTTGATCGGAAAGGGGTCTTCTGAGGACAGACAGCTCTGTAGCTCAGAGCTCACAGCTTCGGCTCGAATGGTGTCGATACCACGATTCAATGGAGAGTGGAGGCTGGGTGGTTCGGCTTGAATTCACCCGCTTAGACACAGCTACTCGTCCGTAGCTCGTGTAGAAAAATATTTCTTTGTCTTCAACCTTGTGTTTCGTTTTGGGGTTCGTCGACTTTGTTAGACCTTGGCTGCAGCTTCGGGTCAATAGTCTACCATGTTAATTCTTCACTCTCCTGTCTTATACCCTCGGGTCAGAAGTGGGTGTAACAGCCTTTAGGGCGATTCTCTGGGCGGACCAAGTAAAGGGGGGCAAGGCTTAGATTTGGCTAAAAATCCGATTTTAGACACTAACTTCACATTTCATCTTTATCAAAACATTCTGTTTGATTTGGATATTTTCCAAACAGCGTACAATGTATAAACATCAGGCATATACTGGGCAAACTCTTAAAGGTACAATGTTTTCATAATAACGTCATCTCTTAACCTTTAAAAACAAATACAAAAGTTACATACATTTTAATATTCCACTTTTCGTCATAACCACCATTGTGGCTGACGAAAACCATTGTTCCAAAGTCCCTTTATTGCATGTTTAATGTTCTGAGGCCAGTTCTCCATTGTTAGGACAAAGGAATTTCTCTGTATTATGGGCATGAGGTGTCATAAAACCCCCACATCTTCAGACCCCTAGATCTCTCCTCCTCTGTTGGGGGTTTGGGATATAATCTGTAGGGTGGTGGTCTCCTGTACCCTGACCTGATCAGGACAGTCATGACACTATGTTGCCACATTTTTTTGTTGTACTTAGCAGAACTTAACAACAGTTGACAGGCAACAGTTGACATGGTGACCAAGATGTCTCATGACCGTCTTCTTGTTGTATTTTCTAAAGAAGAGTTAAAACATTTTTTTAATATAAAAAACTAGCAAGATATATACAAATGTGCACAAATGTACACTCACCTCCACACACTTTACCTCCTCCTTCAGCAATTTGATTATCCAATAACTGTTATTGTTTCCCTTCAATAAAATGCATTCAAACTACTTTTGGCACATTTCTGCTACTTTCTTAGGCTATACAAGTGCTATTTCTTGCAAATAAAATGTATGTTTACACCTATGCAGTACCTTTAGCAATAATAATAATAATAAACCTCTACTTTAGTAAAGAAAACAATTGTAATAAAAAGGAGTGGTGTCCACTGATTAAATGCAGTCTTTCTGCATTGTGAAGAGGGAAAACCCAGATATTCACAAAGTTTGTGATGAATGACGGGTTGTTTCTTCATGCAAAATAGATTTGGGGTTTAAAATTCAATTAAGCTGCTTCATTTTAGGGGTTTAGTGAAGGCGGATCATTTTGACCCTTAGGACAAGGGGAGTATACATAATGTTAAGACTACACAAGGGTTAAATAAAGGTTAAATAAAATAAATAAAAAAACACTAAGCATTACCAAGGGCGCTCCGTTCTTAAAGGGGACATCAGTAATTAACAGAACATAACATTCCCTCCCATGTACAATCACAGTTACTTTTACCAAACCAAAACCCAATACATTTTCCAGAACTTGTTGTAGTTATTTTGCATCTTTAATTTGAACTTGAACAGTCTTAGTTTTAGGTTTTGTTTGCTTGTAATTTCATTTCTCCGCTGGAAATACGGTGTCAGCTCCTTTCTGCCTATAGCTGGCCATCCTGACATGGTTTTTGTACTTTTGACAATGTCACATCTTTCCTTGTCTCCTGTTTGATAACTGTGCTTGTGACAGGTAGTACCTCAAGATGAGAGGTATGGAAAATGTCCACTGCATCCACACTCCTTTGTCTTTCTCTTATACAGGGCAGTCTGGATAATCCATCTGCATTTGTGTGGAGGGACATCGGCTTAAACTCAATGTCATACATATGACTGGCAGGGAACAAGGTGTATCGCTATAACCTGGCCACTGTCATGCCTATATTTGGACTGAAAATGGAAAGCAACAGCTGGTGATGTGTAATCAGTGTGAAACACTTGCCATATACCGTAGGTACAGTGCAATCGGAAAGTATTCAGACCCCTTAACTTTTTCCACATTTTGTTATGTCACAGCCTTATTCTAAAATGTATTACATTATTATTATTTTTTAAACAGAAAAACCTTATTTACTTAAGTATTCTGACCCTTTGCTAACATCCTGTTTCCATTGATCATCCTTGAGATGTTTCTACAACTTAATGGGAGTCCACCTGTGGTAAATTCAATTGATTGGACATGATTTGGAACCAAGATTGAACTCTTTGGACCGATTTCCAAGCGTCACATCTGGAGGAAGCCTGGCACCATCCCTACGGTGAAGCATGGCGGTGGCAGCATCATGCTGTGGGGATGTTTTTCAGCGGCAGGGACTGGTAGACTAGTTAGGATCAAGGGAAAGATGAATGTGGAGAGATCCTTGATAAAAACCTGCTCCAGAATGCTCAGGACCTCGGACTGGGGCGAAGGTTCACCTTCCAACAGGACATCTACCCTTAGCAAACAGCCAAGAGAATGCAGTAATGGCTTCGCGTCTCTGAATGTTCTTGAGTGGCCCAGCCAGAGCCCAGTCGAACATCTCTGGAGAGACCTGAAAATAGCTGTGCAGCAACGCTCCCCATCCAACCTGGCAAAGTTTGAGAGGATCTGCAGTGAAGAATGCGAGAAACTCCCCATATACAGGTGTGCCAAGCTTGTAGCTGTCAACGGCGTCGTAAGGATTGGACCAAGGCACAGCGGGTAAAGTGCTCATCTTCTTAATTTTATTTAAAGAAAACACTTAATCAAAATAAACAAATGACGATAACAGGCTCCCAGGCTGTAAGGCTTCGTAAGGCTCCCAGGCTATACAGAAAATAACCACCCACAAAACACAAGTGAAAACATACCCAACTAAATATGGCCTCCAATTAGAGACAACGACAACCAGCTGCCACTAATTGGAGGTCATTGCCAAAAACCCAACACAGAAATAGAAAACTAGATATACACATAGAAATAGAAAATATAGAACATAAACCAAAAAACCCAAACCACACAAAACAAACACCCCCTGCCACGCCCTGACCAAACTACAATAACAAATAACCCCTTTTACTGGTCAGGATGTGACAACCCCCCCCCCCCCTCCAAAAGGTGCAGACCCCGAATGCCATCAAAAACATAAACCCAACAAAAATAACCCCAAACTTAAAGGGAGGGAAGGGAGGGTGGCCACCGTCAACAACGGTCCCTGTGCTACACCCCCCCCCTCCCAATCCTCCCACTACGGAGGTGGCTCTGAGCGTAGCTCCCGTTCCATAGACTCTAGGCTGAGGAGCGTCGCTGGAGACTCGGGGCTGAGGAGCGTCGCTGGAGACTCCGGGCTGAGGAGCGTCGCTGGAGACTCCTGGCTGAGGAGCGTCACTGGAGACTCCGGGCTGAGGAGCGTCACTGGAGACTCCGGGCTGAGGAGCGTCACTGGAGACTCCTGGCTGAGGAGCGTCACTGGAGACTCCTGGCTGAGGATCGTCGCTAGAGACTACTGGCTGCGGAGCGTCACTAGAGGCTCAGGGCTGGTGAGCGTCGCTGGAGGCTCAGGGCTGGGGAGCGTCGCTGGAGGCCGAGAGCTGAGGAGCGTCGCTGGAGGCCGAGGGCTGAGGAGCGTCGCTGGAGGCTGCAGACTGGAGAGCGTCGCTGAAGGCTGCAGACTGGAGAGCGTCGCTGAAGGCTGCAGACTGGAGAGCGTCGCTGAAGGCTGCAGACTGGAGAGCGTCGCTGGAGGCCGAGTGCTCACAGCAGGCACTGACTGTACCGGGTTATGGAGGCGCACTAGAGGGTGAGTGCGCGGAGCAGGAACAGGACATACTGGACTGGGCAGGTGCACTAGGGGCCTGATGTGTGGGGCTGGCTTTGGAGGCGCCAGACTAGTAACACGCACCTCATGGCTAGTGCGCGGAGCAGGAACAGGACATACTGGACTGGGCATGTGCACTAGAGGCCTGATGCGTGTGGCTGGCTTTGGAGGCGCCAGTCTAGTAACACACACCTCAGGGCTAGTGCAAGGAGCAGGAACAGAACGTACTGGACTGGGCAGGCGCACTAGAGGCCTCATGCGTGGGGCTGGCTTTGGGGGCACCAGACTAGTGACACGCACCTCAGGGCTAGTGTGAGGAGCAGGAACAAAACGTACTGGACTGGGCAGGCGCACTAGAGGCCTGATGCGTGGGGCTGGTTTTGGAGGCGCCAGCCTAGTAACACACACCTCAGGGCTAGTGCGAGGAGCAGGAACAGGGTAAACTGAACCGAGGAGATGCACTGGTGGCCATTGAAATAGAAAACTAGATATACACATAGAAATAGAAAATATAGAACATAAACCAAAAAACCCGAACCACACAAAACAAACACCCCCCTGCCACGCCCTGACCAAACTACAATAACAAATAACCCCTTTTACTGGTCAGGACGTGACAGTAGCAACATACCTAAGAAGACTCGAGGCTGTAATCGCTGCCAAAGGTGCTTCAACAAAGTACTGAGTAAAGTATCTGAATACTTATGTAAATGTCATATAAACCTTTTTACATTTTTTTATACATTTGCACAAATTTCTAAAAACCTGTTTTTGCTTTGTCATTATGGGGTATTGTGTGTAGATTGATGAGGAAAAAAGTTATTTAATCAATTTTAGAATAAGGCTGTAATGTAACAAAATGTGGAAAAAGTCAAGGGATCTGAATGCTTTCTGAATGCACTGTATTTGTGGAATTTCTTGACAACCCACACTAGCGCCAGTGCTTCGTTCTTGTCAGCACTCTCCTCATCACTGCTTGCTAGCTGCTGTGCTACATGGTCAAAATGTTCCTCTCTTTCTACGAGCTCCATCTGCGTTCGTGATACACACTGTAGGTAATCATCCTCGTCACCATTGTAATGATTAGGCTATGATCACACTTCATCAATTTAAATATTATGGGGACACCTATACATGTGGTAGCCAAGCACGACTTATCAGTGTAGCCTATTATCGTCTGGAAATGACTTTCAAATATCTTCACTCCTAGAATACAAACCTCCACGTTTCCGTCATACGAGTCAATTAATGAGGAGCAACCAGACGCTGCACTTTATGAAACGACTTATTCTCAGTTACTAATAAGCACGCACCCATTAAGAAAATGACTGTTAAAACTGTTAAATCCCCTTGGCTTGATGAGGAATTGAAAAATTGTATGGTTGAGAGGGATGAGGCAAAAGGTACAATTAAGTCTGGCAGCCCAACTTATTGGCAAACGTACTGCAAATGAAGAAATCATGTGACTAAACTAAATAAAAATAAACTACACTATGAAACAAAGATAAATTATATAAAGAATGATAGTAAAAAGCTTTGGGGCACCTTAAATGAAATTTTGGGGAAAAAAGGCAACTCGGCTCCTTCATTTATTAAATCAGATGGCTCATTCATCACAAAGCCCACTGATATTGCAAACTACTTTAATGACTTTTTCATTGGCAAGATAAGCAAACTTAGGGATGACATGCCAGCAACAAACACTGTCACTACACATCCAAGTATATCGGACCAAATTATGAAAGACAGGAATTGTACTTTTGAGTTCCGTAAAGTCAGTGGCGAAAAGGTGAAAATATTATTGTTGTCTATCAACAATGACAAGCCACCAGGGTCTGACAATCTAGATGGAAAAATACTGAGGATAATAGCAGACGATATTGCCACTTCTATTTGCCACATCTTCAATTTAAGCCTACTAGAGAGCATGTGCCCTTAGGCAAGGAGGGAAGCTAAAGTCATTCCGTTACCCAAGAACAGTAAAGCCCCCTTTACTGGCTCAAATAGCCGACCAATCAGCCTGTTACCAACCCTTAGTAAACTTCTGGAAAGAAATGTGTTTTAGAGTAAAGAAACTGACAATAGAATTTCAGCATGCTTATAGGGAAGGACACTCAACACGCACAGCCCTTACACACATTACTGATGATTGGCTGAGAGAAATTTATAATAAAATGATTGTGGGGCTGTCTTGTTAGACTTCAGTGCAGCTTTTGACATTATTGATCATAGTCTGCTGATGGAAAAATGTATGTGTTATGGCTTTACACCCCCTGCTATAATGTGGATAAAGAGTTACTTGTCTAACAGAACACAGAGGGTGTTCTTTGGTGGAAGCCGATCAAATATATTCCAGTTAGTATCAGGAATTCCCCAGGGTAGCTGTTTAGGCCCCTTGCTTGTTTCACGACATGCCACTGACTTTGAGTAAAGCCAGAGTTTCTCAACATTATACACGTCAGCTACTACAGCAACTGAAATGGCTGCAACACTCAACAAAGAGCTGCAGTTAGTTTCAGAGTGGGTGGCAAGGAATAAGTCAGCCCTAAATATTTCTAAAACTAAAAGTATTGTATTTGGAACAAAACACTCACTAAACCCTAAACCTCAACTAAATCTTGTAATAAATAATGGGGAAATTGAGCAAGTCGAGATGACTAAACTGCTTGGAGTAACACTAGATTGTAAACTGTCATGGTCAAAACATATTAATTCAGTAGTAGCTAAGATGGGGAGAAGTCTGTCTATAATAAAGCAAAGCTCTGCGTTCTTAACAACACTATCAACAAGGTAGGTCCTACAGGCCCTAGTTTTGTCGCACCTTGACTACTGTTCAGTTGTGTGGTCAGGTGCCACAAAAAAGGACTTAGAAAATTGCAATTGGCTCAGAACAGGGCAGTACACAGAGAGCTATATTAATAATATATATTAATAATATGCATGTCAATTTCTCCTGGCTGAAAGTGGAGGAGAGATTGACTTCATCACTACTTTAATTTATGAGAGGTATTGACATGTTGAATGCTGTCTGTCTAAACTGCTGGCACAGAGCTCGGATACCCATGCATACTCCACAAGACATGCCACAAGAGGTCTCTTCACAGTCCCCAAGTCCAGAACAGACTATGGGAGGCACACAGTACTACATAGAGCCATGACTACATGGAACTTTATTCCACATCAAGTAACTGACGCAAGCAGTAAAATTTGATTTAAAAAACAGATTAAAAAAACACCTTATGGAACAGTGAGAACTGTGAAGCAACACAAACATTGGCACACACACACACACACACACACACACACACACACACACACACACACACACACACACACACACACACACACACACACACACACACACACACACACACACACACACACACACACACACACATGGATATAGAACTGTGGTAGTGGTGGAGTAGGGGCCTGAGGGAACATAGTGTGTTGTGACATCTGTGAATGTATTGTAATTGCTTTAATTTTGTGAATGTATTGTAACTGCTTTAATTTTGCTGGACCCCAGGAAGAGTAGCTGCTGCTTTGGAAGCAGCTAATGGGGATCCATAATAAATACAAATACAAATGAACATGAATATACTGAGGAGAAGAATAGTGTCTGTTGCATGCAACCCCAACTGTTTTCTACCCATATCAGAAGTCGTTGATTGTATTATTCTTTACTTTTGTCAGAACGAGGAGTACAACATCAACTGGTATGTGTGGGTGGTCATGTCGACAATTACGTCCTTTTAAATCAGAGTTCATATTATGTGAGCTTATTCCACAATATATAGTCACAGCCAGCAGCATACCAGCCTTTATCCCACTGCTGGCTTGCTTCTGAAGCTAAGCAGGGTTTGTTCTAGTCAGTCCCTGGATGGGAGACCAGATGCTGCTGGAAGTGGTGTTGGAGGGCCAGCAGGAAGCACCCTTTCTTCTGGTCTAAAGAATTATTGCAATACCCCCAGGGCTGTGATTGGGGACAATTCCCTGTGTAGAGTGCTGTCTTTCACATGGGATGGTAAAAGGGTGTCCTGACTTTCTGATGTCACTGAAGATCCCATGGTACTTATTGTAGGGGTGTTAACCCTGGTGTCCTGGCCCTCATACCATTACAGTCATCTGATCATCCTCAGCTTACAATTAACTCATTCATCTCCTCTCCCCTGTAGCTGTTCACCAGGTTGTTGCTGTATATGTATTCATAGTTAAATTAAAGCTCTGTTCTTGGTGTGTGTCAGAGAGAGAGCAAGCCTGGTAAAATAATATCAGTGTGGGCCACCATTTAAAAAAAACAGTGCAGGAAGATGGCACATTGAATGTAGTTATGTAGAGCACTTCAAGATAAAAATGTAATATTCAATATTGTAATTTAAACAAAATATTAGCACTACACAATATGGTGGGTGATAACCTTCAATCTGGATCACAAAACAAATCATAAGACTAGAGAAATGTATTGACAAATATTACAAAAACAAGCAACACCCAAACATGATGGAGAGGAAGACAGGGGAACCTATTTCAAAACAAAAACGTGAATCTTCTACAGACACAGACGATTTAATACCACCGGGAATGGTAAAGATCGAAACCAATCTGTTAAAATCAATAAATGACAAACTGGGTATAATTTAATTAGTCAGTAAGAATACAAAAGAGTTGAAGGCAAGCCTTGAGATGAGTGATGAAAAAACTGCGACATTGGAGAAAGATACAAACAAGCTAAAAGGGACAGTCAATAAGACTGAAACCAAAATGAATGAACTTTGAAAGGAAAACACCATTCTGAGAGAAGCCTTACTTGACTAGATCCATGAGAGAGAATCTGGTACTTACAGGTATCCAAGAGAAAGAAGGAGAAGTTCCTGAATCTGTAGTTAGAGAGTTCCTCCTTACAGTGCTTCAGATTCCACGCGAAGCTATCGACAAAATCAAACTCGAACGTGTACACCGCTTCGGACAGAGAGGGCAGAGGTATGAATGCCCAATCGTTGCCAAATTTGCTTCCCTTAAAGATAAAATAATGGTTAAAAGCCTGGGTAAAATACTTTCTGGGACCCAAATTGGCATGAATGACAACTTCCCGAAGGAAATTGCAAACGGCGTAAAGTTCTGTATCCAATTTTCAAGGAAAATAGGTTAAAAGGGAAACGAGTAGCTCTCTTCGTCGATAAACTATATATTGATAACCAGTTGTTCAGAGACACAAAGACTACACAACGTTTTTATAGACGAGGATAACAATAAAACCCAATTCTAGCCTGGTTATGGATTGTAATAATACAACAAAAAATATAGCTTTTCTATATATCAACAAATATAACGAATTGGAGCACCAAAGCAATAATTCAACAAGGTTGAAGATAAAAACTCAGTAAACAGAAGGCACAGTATGTGTGGATGGTGTGGTGTGTGTTTTTTTATGTTTGGGAAAGAGTGGCGTTGAGTGAGAAAGAAAATGGTTGTATATCCCAGAACCAATGTATTGCTGTGATCGGGGTTTGTGAAAGAGCTTTCAATGTTGTTCATATGATGGATATACTTTTTATTATGATTGTTATTTATTTACTATCCTATCATGGTGGAACAGCGTTTTAAAATAAACTATACATTTAACTTATTTATTGTCCTATCATGGGGAACTACATTTAATTTATTTATTTATGATCCTATATTGATGGAACGGTCCACAACCCTATATCCTAGACACCCATCTGAATGACCCAGATACTAAGGAGAAGTCCCTAAACTCAGTGCCTCTGCTTGACATCATGGGAAAATCAAAAGAAATCAGCCAAGACCTCAGAAAAAACTTGCTCCCAAGGATGAACCAGACTTGTGGAGGCCTACAACATTTTTTTGAGGTCTTGGCTGATTTCTTTTGATTTTCCCATGATGTCAAGCAAAGAGGCACGGAGTTTGAAGGTAGGCCTTGAAGTACATCCACAGGTACACCTCCTATTGACCCAAATGATGTCAATTAGCCTATCAGAAGCTTCTAAAGCCATGACATAATTTTCTGGAATTTTCAAAGCTGTTTAAAGGCACAGTCAACTTACTGTATGTAAACTTCTGACCCACTGGAATTGTGATACAGTGAATTATAAGTGAAATAATCTGTCCCGCTAGCGGGACAACTTCCGGTGAAACTGGAGTGCGTGCAATTCAAATAATCATACAAATTATGGATATTAAACATTTAGGTACATACAAGTGTCATATCAGTTGAAAGCTTAAATTCTTGTTAGTCTAACTGCACTGCGATTGTTTGAGGGCGGCGCCCCAAAATATTTTTCCACCGGCACAGGTTTCAAAAATTAACAAATAATGATTAAATGTTCACTTACTTTTTGAAATTCTTCCTCTGATTTGTCATCCAAACGGTCCCATCTTTTACATGTAGTGTCATTTTGTAAGATAAAATCCTTTATCCCAAAAAAGTCTGTTTAGCTGGCGCCCTCAATTTGAGTAATCCACTCATTCAACATGCAGAGAAAGGATTCTGAAAATCTACCCCTAAACTTTCTTTCAACAAGTCAAAATACGTTTCTATTTACTCCTCAGATACCCTAAAATGTAATCAAACTATAATATTTCTTACGGAAAGAAGTATGTTCAATAGGAAACCGATTTTAGCTGGTGTGTCTTGTCTTCATGGCGCGCGCAAACACGAATTTCCATGACTGTGTCCCTGTACTAAAACTGATATTTCTTATTCGTTTTGGAAGTTACAAGCCTGAAACCTTGAACATGGACTGCTGACCCCCTGTGGAAGCTATGGGAATTGCATCCTGGGAGCTAAAATTGAGTATGCCCTTATACTTGCCATTGTAAGAGCATCGTCTCTCAAAAAATAATTCTGGTTGGTTTTTCTCCTACCCTATCTTTTGTGTTATATTCTCCTACATTATTTTAACATTTCTACAAACTTCAAAGTGTGTTCTTTCCAATGGTACCAATTGTATGCATATCCTGGCTTCAGGGCCTGAGCAACAGGCAGTTTACTTTGAGCATGTCATTCAGGCGGATATATAGAAAAACGGGGCCTAGCCCATTGAAACTAACGGAGACGCTGTGAGTCGAGAAGCAGGTGCAACGTTTAATAAAACATGAAACGAGACAACATAACAGTGGCGTTTATGCATGAACAATACTGACAGAGGAAGGAACCCAAGGTAGTGACAGATATACGGGAGTTAATCAGGAAGGTAATGGAGTCCAGGTGAGTATCATGATGTTCTGCAGGTGCGCGTAATGATGGATGCCAGGTGTGCATAATGATGGATCCCAGGACCAGTGGTTAGTATACCGGCGACGTCAAACGTCGAACGCCAGAGGGGAGGAGCAGGAGTAGAAGTGACATAAACACTCTCTTAGCTGGTGAAAAGTGGCATAACGATGACATGATTGACATATTCAGGGTCCATATTCACATAGCGTCTCAGGCCTGGATTCCCAAATGGGCATGCAGGGCAAAAGCCCCTGGGCCCCCAACGTCTAGGAGGCCCCCAACCCAAAAAATTGAATTAGCCCTAAAACAACATTTTCTCATAGCCTCATGACAAAATGTGTAGAATAGCATTATAAAACTTCACATTTTTTCAACACAAAATGTGTCCAGCCCTGCCATTTATTCATTATTATTTAAAAGGCAAAACTGATCCTAGATCAGCAGTTACTCTGACTGAAATGCTTTGTGTACACAGGCTCCATTATTCATCATCTGATGGATGAACTGGCTGGGGTGAGGTTCAGTGGAGGCTGGTGGGAGGACGGCTCATTGTAATGGAGTCAAACATAGGGATTCAAATCAAATCACATGGTTAGCAGATGTTATTGTGCGTATAGTGAAATGCTTGTGCTTCTAGTTCCAACAGTGCAGCAATATCTAACAAGTAATCTAACAATTCCACAACAACTAGCTAATACACACAAATCTAAGTAAAGGGATGGAATAAGAATATGTACATTTAAATATATAGATGGGCCATGACCAGACCGACATAGACGAGATGCAATGGATGGTATAAAATACAATATATTCATCTGGGATGAGTAAGATATGTAAACATCATTATTAAAGTGGCATTAATGAAGTGATTAGTGATCCATTTGTTAGAGTGGCCAATGATTTCAAGTCTGTATGTAGGCAGCAGACTCTCTCTGCTAGTGATGGCTGTTTAACAGTTTGATGGCCTTGAGATAGAAGCTATTTTTCAGTCTCACGGTCCCAGCTTTGATGCACCTGTACTGACCTCACCTTCTGGATGGTACCGGGGTGAACAGGCAGTGGCTCGGGTGGTTGTTGTCCTTGATGATCTTTTTGGCCTTCCTGTGACATCGGGTGCTGTAGGTGTCCTGGAGGGCAGGTAGTTTGCCCCCGGTGATGCATTGGGCAGACCGAACCACGCTCTGGAGAGCCCTGTGGTTGTGGGTGGTGCAGATACCGTACCAGGCGGAGATACAGCCCGACAGGATGCTCTCAATTGTGCATCTGTAAAAGTTTGTGGGGGTTTTAGGTGACAAGCCAAATTTCTTCAGCCTGCTGAGGTTGAAGAGGCGCTGTTGCGCCTTCTTAACCATACTATCTGTGTGGGTGGACCATTTCAGTTTGTATGTGATGAGTACGCCGAGGAACTTGAAACTTTTCACCTTCTCTGCTGCTGTCCCGTCGATGTGGATAGGGGTGTGCTCCCTCTGCTGTTTTCTGAAGTCCACAATCCTCTTCTTTGTTTTGTTGACGTTGAGTGAGAGGTTATTTTCCTGACACCACACTCCGAGTGCCCTCACCTCATCCCTACAGGCTGTTTTGTCGTTGGTGGTGATGAAGCCTACTACTGTTGTGTCGTCTGCAAACTTGATGATCGAGTTGGAGGCGTGCATGGCCACGCAGTCATGGGTGGACAGGGAGTACAGGAGGGGGCTGGAGCCCCACTCTTGTGGGGCTCCAGTGTTGAGGATTAGCGAAGTGGAGATGTTGTTTCCTACCTTCACCACCTGGGGGCGGCCCGTTAGGTAGTCCAGGACCAATCGCAGAGGGCATGGTTGAGACCCAGGGCAGCCTTGCGAGGGTTAACACGTTTCATTGTCTTACATTGGCCACGGAGAAGGAGAGGGGGGGGCGCAGTTCTTGGTAGCCGGCCACGTCGGTGGCACGGTATTATCCGCAAAGAAGGTGATTAGTTTGTCTGGAAGCAAGACGTCGGTGTCCGTGACGTGGCTGGTTTTCTATTTGTAGTCCGTGATTGCCTGAGACCCTGCCACATACGTCTCGTGTCTGAGCCGTTGAATTGCGACTCCACTTTGTCCCAATAGTAACGTCTTGCTTATTTGATTGCCTTGCGGAGGGAATAACTACACTGTTTGTATTCTGTCAATTCCCGGTCATCTTCCCATGGTTAAATGCGGTGGTTCGCGCTTTCAGTTTTGCGCGAATTCCGCCATCTATCCACGGTTTCTGGTTAGGGTAGATTTTAAGTGGGAACAACATCTCCCATGCACTTCCTTATAAACTCACTAGCTGAACCAGCGTATAAATAAATCTATATTATTCTCTGAGGCTATCCGGAACATGTCCCAGTCCGCATGATCAAAACAATCTTGAAGCGTGAATTCCGATTGGTCAGACCAGCGTTGAAAGGTCCTAGTCACGGGTACATCCGGTTTGAGTTTCTGCCAATAGGAGGGTAGAAGCAAAATGGAGTCGGATTTGCCAAAAGAAGGGCGGGGGAGGGCCTTGTATGCATCGCGGAAGTTAGAGTAGCATTGATCCAGTGTTCTGCCAGCCCGGGTACTACAATCGATAAGCTGATAGAATTTAGGTAGCCTTGTTCTCAAATTTGCTTTGTTAAGATCCCCAGCTACAATAATTGCAGCCTCCGGATATATGGTTTCCAGTTTGCATAGAGTCCAGTGGAGTTCCTTGAGGGCTGTCGTGGTGTCGGCTTGGGGGGGATATACACCGCAGTGACAATAACCAACAAGAATTCTCTTGGGAGATAATACAGACGACATTTGATTGTAAGGAATTCTAGGTCTGGTGAACAGAAGGACTTGAGTTCCTGTATGTTGTTACAATTACATCATGAGTCGTTAATCATGAAACATACAACCCGCCCTTCTTCCCTGAGAGATATTTATTCCTCTCGGCTCGACGCACAAAGTTTCCCGGTGGCTGTATTGACTCCGACAACATGTCCCCAGAGAACCATGTTTCCGTGAAACAGAGTATGTTACAATCCCGGATGTCTCTCTGGAAAGCAACCCTAGCCCTAATTTTGTCTACCTTGTTATCTAGAGACTAGACATTAGTGAGTAAAATACTCAGAAGCGGTCGGTGGTGTGCGCGCCTCCAAAGTCTGACCAGAAGGCCGCTCCGTCTATCTCTCCTGCGGAGACGTTGTTTTGGGTCAGCCTCTGGAAACAATTTGAATGCCTTGGGTGGTTCGAACAAAGGATCCGCTTCGAGAAAGTTGTATTCCTGGTCCTAGTGCTGGTAAGTTGACGTAGCTCTGATATCCAATAGTTCTTCCCGGCTGTATATAATAACACTTAAGCTTTTCTGGGCTAACAATGTAAGAAATAATACATAAAAAAACAAAATACTGCATAGTTTTTAAAGGACTGGAAGCGAGGCGACCCTCTCTGTCGGCGCCCTCTTGATTCCATATGTTTGATGTGTTTGATACCCTTCCATTTATTCCAATACATCCATTTTAATGAGCCCATCCTCTTATAGCTCCTCCCACCAGCCTCCACTGGTGATGTTATTATCTGAGAACCTTCCTTGGGGTGAGGTTATTAATCTGAGAACCTTTCTTGTATCACCCATCTCACCTCTAGATGGAGCTGTAGCACCATCTTCACCCATTCATCTGAGAGGACAAACACAAAGAACCTTCTAGTCTAGTCCTTCTACAAAGAAATCTAAATCTAATGTATCTATGATTTCTGAGACGCTAAGAATGTATATGGGCTGTTCACTTTGTCTCAAATACTGAGTGAAAGGCTGACTCAATGCCTCATTCAAAAACAGGTTTGGTCAGAGTGATCTTGTCTAACCATTTCCACTGGACACCTCACTTTTAACACCCAATGAAGATAAATAGATCTCAATTTACATTCTCAGTAAAATTACTTTTACCCCTGGCTGAAACAATGAAACAGAAAGATGTCTATCTCTTTCTCTCATTAAATGGAATGTAGGCCTATTGCGCAATTTTGAGCTTAATTCGCATTAAAAAGTGGGTTAAGGGAAGGAGGAGAGTTGTGATTAGCCAAGCTGTGAGAGAGGGTCAAAGGTCCTAGGCTGGTAGTATACTTAGAAGTGAGGTGAAGGGTTGTATGACTGTTGACTAGTACTCTTTTGAGCTTTTGAGGTCAGAGCAGGCGATTAGAGGCGAAGGCCACAAGAACAAAATAGCGCCAGGCCTTAACTACCGTGCTCAGTGTTGTAAACATAGGGAGTGACAATGTGTCAGTCTTTGACTGTTGGCACACACACATGTTCATGTGTCTTGACTAGACTTGACTTGACAGAAGAACACACCTCTTTACGTACTACTTTTGCAGCTTGTCTGTTTGATTTATTTAAATACAAATCAGAACGTAAAGTCCATCACATACAGGTGACAAAGTCATATGACATGATTGTGTGTGTGTTTTGCCTCTTATATTAGTGATTGACTTGTTGTCATATTCAGTCTATCTCTCTGATGTTCGTTCCTCTTTTGTTTTATCTTATGACCTGGATCTCAATGACGACATTGAATGACATTAGAAAATCCAAATGGGTCTTTATGACAACCAATATGAAGATTATACTCTATCAGCTGGAGTAAGAATTGCATTAGATGCAATAGATTCAAATGAAGTAATGACCGCTTTAACAAAGCTCCCTGTAGCTCTCTTCACGACAACAGACACAGGTTGGTTCCTTGAAACGGGCGTTTATTGCATTGCAGGTCTTTTTCTCCGATGCATCCACGTCACGCCGTGAGAACTATATGTTTGAATGAACACAGTAACGTTGATAAATTATACAGTACTGAAACAAAGAAATACAAATGGCGCTCGGCGCAACAATACAAATGGCGCTTGGCGCGACAATACAAATGGAACTTGGCGCGACTATAAACAATGTTCTATAGGTTGAACAAAATACCTCGTTGGCTGCTTGTCCTGAAAAGAGGTTCTTGAATCCTTAAAGTCCCTTGAAAGTCCCTTTACTGTCTTTCTTAGCCTCTGCCATCAACAATTATGACTGAGACTAAGATCTGTTAGATTGCACACAGTCAATTAACAAATTCCGTAGCAGTAACACAACAGAGAACATTAGTTCCGGGATGGAACATAAAAACACAAACAATGGCCTAACGTTAATTTACCTGTTACACCACATTTAAATTCTTATCTATACATCAATAAATCCTTTATTTATTTACTACATCAAATAAACCTTGAATTATGTATTAATCATGCATCGTGAACACAGCATCTATGTAACAACACTTACACTCCCCATGATGCACCATCGCATGTGATCAGTTTGTGCTGAGCTGGGATTTTCTATTGGCCCCCCATTTCATTAGAATGCCGCCCATGGCACTTGCCGCCTCTGATGCCACGTTGTGACCAGCAACATTCTAGATGCACTGATCTGGCTTGATTGGCTTTGATCTGGGTTTTCACATTGCTTCAAAGCCTTGTTTACCTGTTGTAAGATATCATTGGCCGGATCCTATAATCCAGTCTAATGCTACGTTCATAACAACTCGGAACTTGGAAATCTATGACTTCCAACTTCAAGACAACTGGGAACTCTGGGGAAAAAACTAGCTCTGACTTGGAAAAATCGCTTTGAATGGTCATCCAAGTCAGACTTCCTGACTTGACGATCACTGACTTAATGATTTGGCCTTGTTTTTTCTGAGTTCCCAGTTGTCTTGAAGCACCATTACCTAATGTAGCAGTAGCAGGTGTAAAATAAACTCCTGGTGTCTATAGAAACTGGAAGCATCTGGTTTTCAGGCTTCCCCTCTTCCTCTATGCTTTTGCCCTAAGCTTTTGGTTTCTATCGACCCTGCTGTGGGTGTTATTGGTATGGATTAAAGACCAAGAACTTTGTCAGGGTCCCTTCACTCAAGCCATGAACTAACCATCTCCATCTTCGGGGAGGATGCAGCTTTCAAAGACCTGGCCTATTGGTTAACCTGTCATGATATATCGCTTGTTTGTTTTTTGCTTTTGAAGAACTTTGAGATTCTATGAAAAATGCTATAAAAATGTAATTTATTATTATTATTGTTATTAAAACGTATGGATCCTCTCAGACTATTGGTCAAATATAGGCTTTACCAAAGATTATCTTTTAAATTGACAAGATAGTCCTCAAAGATGGAAGGCAGGCGGGAGGAGGGGAGATCAGGTGGGACCATTCTAGCCAATGAGAGGGCAGATACAAGTGTGGAAAAACAGGCACAACTCCAATATAAAGTGATTTTTTTCAAAGTTGCCAAAATGCCACGTGTCTACTTATATCTGTGCTTTCGAAACAACCTACTGTAGCCATTGCAAAAATTATATTCGATCAAATAAGTCTCACGTAACAAATGATCTCTCATTGACCTCCATACAAAAATTCCTCACTTCCTGGTCTTATTTTTGTGGACAGATTTTGGGGGGAGTAAACCAATCATGTATATAAACCCTGGATTGCTAATGCTATTTTTTGGCCCGTGAGAGGTTTTGAAGCCACTGGTCGGCCATATTGGTACTCCTCAGAAGACGCAGTCCTCCATAGGAATGAATTAAATTCTACAGTATTTCAATTAAATGAAATAGGACAAAGGACAAAATTACATGTAGGCATATTTAAGTATTTATTTGTTGTAGTGGGGACAGTAACATTAGTACTTATAAAAATATATGTACACTACCGTTCAAAAGTTTGGGTCACTTAGTCATTTCCTTGTTTTTGAAAGAAAAGCACATTTTTTGTCCATTAAAATAACATCAAATTGATCAGCTGGAAACGGCAGATTTTTGGGTAATATCTACATAGGCGTACAGAGGCCCAATATCAGCAACCATCACTCGTGTGTTCCAACGGCATGTTGTGTTAGCTAATCCAAGTTTATAATTTTAAAAGGCTAATTGATCATTAGAAAACCCTTTTGCAATTATGTTAGCACAGCTGAAAACTGTTGTGCTTATTAAAAAAGCAATAAAACTGGCCTTCTTTAGACTAGTTGAGTATCTGGAGCATCAGCATTTGTGGGTTCGATTACAGGCTCAAAATAGCCAGAAACAAAGACCTTTCTTCTGAAACTCGTCAGTCTATTCTTATTCTGAGAAATGAAGGCTATTCCATGTGAGAAATTGCCAAGAAACTGAAGATCTCGTACAACGCTGTGTACTACTCCTTTCACAGAACAGCGCAAACTGGCTTTAACCAAAATAGGAAGAGGAGTGGGAGGCCCCGGTGCACAACTGAGCAAGAGTACATTAGAGTGTCTAGTTTGAGAAACAGATGCCTTACAAGTCCTCAACTGGCAGCTTCATTAAATAGTACCCGCAAAACACCAGTCTCAATGTCAACAGTGAAGAGGCGACTCCGGGATGCTGGCCTTCTAGGCAGAGTTGCAAAGAAAAATCCATATCTCAGACTGGCCAATAAAAAGAAAAGATTGAGATGGGCAAAAGAACACAGACACTGGACAGAGGAAGATTGGAAAAAAGTGTTATGTACAGACTAATCTAAGTTTGAGGTGTTCGGATCACAAAGAGGAACATTCGTGAGATGCAGAAAAAATGAAAAGATGCTGGAGGAGTGCTTGACGCCACCTGTCAAGCATGGTGGAGGCAATGTGTTCTGGGGGTGCTTTGATGGTGGTAAAGTGGGAGATTTGTACAGGGTAATAAGGATCTTGAAGAAGGAAGGCTATCACTCCATTTTGCAACACCATACCATACCCTGAGGACGGCGCTTAATTGGAATCCAATTTCCACCTACGACAGGACAATGACCCAAAGCAAAGCTCCAAACTATGCAGTAACTATTTAGGGAAGAAGCAGTCAGCTGGTATTCTGTCTATAATGGAGTGGTCAGCACAGTCACCGGATCTCAACCATATTGAGCTATTGTGGGAGCAGCTTGACCGTATGGTATGTAAGAAGTTCCCATCAAGCCAATCCAATTCATGGGAGGTACTTCAGGATGCATGGGGTGAAATATTTTCAGATTACCTCAGCAAATTGACAACTAGAATGCCAAAGGTCTGCAAGGCTTTAATTGCTGCAAATGGAGCATTCTTTGACGAAAGCAAAGTTTGAAGGACACAATTATTATTTCAATTAAAAATCATTATTTATAACCTTGTCAATGTCTTGACTATATTTCCTATTCATTTTGCAACTCATTTCATATATGTTTTCATGGAAAACAAGGACATTTCTAAGTGACCCCAAACTTTTGAACGGTAGTGTATTTTTTTAATGTTTAGCTCACATAAAATAGCCTAATAAAGTATGCTATATGCTTTAATGAAATATGCATGGCAAAAACAAATGTAGACATTACCAAATGCATTTCTATAGCTTCCAAAATATGTTTTACAACGGTGGGGAGGGCCAAGATGGAGGTGTAGTGGCTTCATAACAGTGCCCCCGTTAGTCGTCTAGTGTATATATAAATCATTGGAGTTAACCCTCTCACGTCACCTATTCCTCTCTGGTCATAGATACTGGAAATAATGACGAGATGCTTGTGGGAACGTTCGCACGGATAATTTTTGTGTTGCATTATGGGGATAAGAATTGTCCGACGTGGACTGCATGAACAAAATCATGTGATCAAAGGTCCTGAAGTTTTGACTGCAGTCAACTGCAACTTTCTGCAGTTTCTCTTCGCCAGCTTCATCCTGCAGCCATCGCCTACATTATGGGAGGCTCTACTGTCAACCAATCACTAGGGTGTTTTTGTTTGATCCGCGCAAACGTGACCAAAGACCTGACTGAAACAGGAACCAACTTTTCCGCAATTCATGTAGACAGTGGATATCACAGGAGGTTGGTGGCACCTTAATTGGGGAGGACGGGTATCCTAGTAGTGGCTGGAGCAAAATGAGTGGAATGGTATCAAATACATCAAACACATGGTTTCCAGGTGTTTGATGCTATTCCATTTGCTCCATTCCAACCATTATTATGAGCTGTCCTCCCCTCAGCAGCCTCCTGTGGTGGATATGTACAAATTAATGTGATATTTGAAGCTCTCTCACCAACTGATTGTAAAATTTACACACATATATTTTCAGTTTGTGAGTGAATGATATCGGGGTTGGAGATGTTTATTTCGACATTATAAAGAACAACTTTTATAAACAATGGCAACACTGCGATGTTCCCATGAGCCTTGCTTTTGGAAAACCACGTCAGTGCCCGACTTTCGGCTGTCGCAGATGCACCTCCCCCGACTTCACTTTTGGACTTTTGTTTACAGTCATTTGCTTTCACCTTACCACTCAAACGAGCCCTGTGTCGCAGCTCTAACAATGGGATTTGTTGCCTATTCCTCTCTTTAGATGCATCTCTTTCTTTGAATACTTAAAAAAAATATTCGATAAGGGGTGTCAACTGCCTGTATTCAATGGAGAGTGAGATCCTTTGCTAGCCTCATAAATATGCATAGGCCGTCTCGAAATTCAACAGCGACAACTCTGACATAAAGTGTTTTTTCTGAAAGTTGCCAGGATGTCATGTGCATCACACTTATATCAGTACAATCGTAACAACCTAAGCATTACGGAACTTCTATTCGATCAAATAAGCCTTACATATCAAAATAGCAGTTCATTTTTATCTTGACCAATTCGACACTCTCTCAATGACATGTCCGAGAGCATCAAACCGTGATGTATCATGGGTAAATTGTGACTGACTAATCTACAAACAATAATGAGATGTTATTTATGATGCAAGATCAGTTAGTCAGCAGTTGCCTACACTGTCGGCTGCAATGTCAAACAAGCCCATAGCCACCCAAAAACTCCTCACTTGCACATTAATGATGATCTGCTTAATGTGGGCAGATTTTGGGCAGAGTAACCCCGAGCTCCAACTGGGAAAAAACTTTTTGAATGGTCATCCAACTTAGAATTCCAAGTCTCGAACTCTGGGCTCTTTCTAGAGCTCCACTTTCTGAAAGAAACATTACTTTTGCAGATTGGTCGAAGGTGAGTGATACTGAGAGGATTCTTGTAAGTAGGTAGAGACCAAGAGAGAGTTATAGGAAGAATATGTGCTTCGGTAAGGTGGGCATTTTAGCATTAATAGCCATGGTTGTCAATTGTACTGCAGAACTGGATCGGAAGTCACAGAAAATAGAACTTGTGGCAGCTGAGAAATACTTGGGATTGTGAGGATTTACTGCAGAACAGTAGAGTGGTATTGTTTTGTCCTCTCAGACCATTGTTCTGGAGTAAGATTAGATAGGGTTAAATTGTGGAATGGGGTGGTGATTTTTTTTTATAGAGAGCTAATAGTTGGGAGGGCAATTTTCCTTTTCCCCAAATGTGTATTACCGTATCAACAATTTAATGTAGGTATGCGTGAATGGCCTCACACACGAGTACAGTAGGCAGCGCTGTATGCACCTGAAAGTTGGATGCGATCCGCCAACCAAATCCTAAAGAAGAAGAAGATAAAGAAGAAGATTGGTCGAAAGGAGGCGTCACAGCGAATGAGGAAATCGTGGAGTCTACTAAGTCACGGTTGTATCAGCTGATTCTTTCTGAGTAGCTAACCTGATAATTTTTTATTTTCAAAATAAACCAACATGTAAATATTTTAAATTATTTGGATTATGTTGCACGGCTTCTGCAAAATATGCCGTATATTACCTACATGTTGACATGTGTCTGCCTTTTGAACAGTCCACTTCGTAATCTTGTGCTAGAAGCAATTGTAGTCATCTCCCCCTAGTAGCTGGTGTGTTTGATGGGTCACCACCACTCACTAGCTAGCCAGCTACATTGGTTAACGATACTAGCCAGCTCCTAGTTTTCATACAACACCCGTTCTGCCTTTGGCACCTGTTTGGTTACACCACTTTGTTTTTGGTTGTGTGCAACACGGTGTGACCATTGGGCTAGGCATTTAGCTGTCAAACGGTGCTGTTTAGCGTGCTTTTAGATGCTTTTGTAGGCTAGTTAACTTGCACACTAATGTCAATTTCAAAGACCATGTCACAGCAAAGGAGTCTCTGAAAAACGCAGCCAGGTCGCTGATGAGCTGTCGGTGACGCAACAGTATCTAGCTTGTCTCGAGGGGTGGCGAAATGTCATATACCAGATCATAATAAAGTAACGTTAGTGACTTTGCACTATGGTTTATGTATCATGCTAAATAGCTGATTTTAGTATTACTTTAATATTAGCACCAAGTGCAAAGCTTCTCTGCCCCTCCCGAAATGTTAAGGGAGTATGCTGGTGTGTATAGCTACAGAATGTATGCCAGAATATGATATAACCAACGATTGTTCGTGTCAGTTACACACACCACACTGACCCCAAAAAGTTATTTTATTTGCCTTGTTAGGACCTGAATATGACTGCACGTCACATAATTTAACGCGGTCATTAATTTAAGTAGTTATTATACATTGATTACACTATCACTCGTATTTCATATATCACAATGATTTATCGATACGTATGCTATGATGCTGGTAGAGTTGTATTGCACACCTACAGTGCTGGTCATAAAAAAAAGCTAGCTAGCAAGCACCTGATGTTCTTTCCCAAACACATAGCAAAACGACATCTGTTTCAGTAGCTACAGTTAGCTAGCTAACAATAAAGCCTGGTGTCATCTAAAATAACCCTAATTTATAAGACAATTCTTATTTGATTAATGGTGGTCGAACCCATCAATGTGAAGCTAGCCACAATAAGGATTAGCCACAATAGTGGACTTTGCGATTAGCCTTCAAAATAAAAATATGGCATAATTATACTGTTTGTATTCATTTGCATCACTGTCAATGACACATTTATTTTGAAGGCAAAACGCAAATTCCACTATTGTGCCTAATCCTTATTGTGGCTAGCTTTACAGCACATAACCCGGTACGGTCGAGCTTCACTAGCCAGATGAAGCTAGCTGGCTGCTTATAACGTTAGCTTTGGGCAACAGGGTTAAGTAGCTGGTTTGCTATTTTTTCCAATTCAATTTCAGTTCAATTTCAATAGGCGAACAACAAGTGGCAACCTAGCTAATACTTACTCACAAGGATTCCTAAATCATTGCTAAGAATAATAAAAATGTCTGCAGTTTCTACTGGTAATTGTTTTCAGGCTGGTTGTATTGGTGCTAGCTAGGTACCAAGCTAAAGCTAGCTACCCCAGAAGTTGCGGTCAAACAAATTATGCTCTATTAACAACGCGGTATTGTTAACACATCGTTCGTGGCCGGTGTTTGCTTGTTTGCAGACATTTTTGTACAGCTCTGACAGTGCTACTGTATCTTTTTTGACATGCAAAGACCCAAACGGCGTTCCATAGTATGTATGTATTATGTATGTCGTGAAGCTAATAGCAGTGACGCTATTACTGTGTAACTCTGGTAGGGCAACATATGAAAAATGGCGCACTTGGTAGTGTATACCGGTGCTCAACCAGTCGGCTAAAGCCAACATCACCCACAACAGAGAACGGTTGATTGTCAAGGGCAATGAATTCCATTATCTTGGCTTTAATGGATTCGCTGAAATGTTCTTACTCTTTCAAGTGACTGCTCAACTTGTTGACTGCTCGATCCACACAGCAGACGTTGTGGGCTAGGTTAGGAATGCTGTGTTGCACAACATTTTACGTGGCCTCATTACATCATGTACCTACATTATGTAGGTATGCATGGCAGCTTTGACATCGGTTTTTAACATCGGCGTTAAACTAGACATCGGGCTGATATGGTCATTTTTAGCTAATATCGTCTGATTCCGATATGTTCACCGACTTATATCGTGCATCCTTAGTTTATACAAATCTCTGCTGTTGAAAACCAAGTGATGGTCTAAAACAAATGGGAGATAATGTCTAGATTTTTTTTATAGTGGCGATCAAATTTAGAAATTGCTGGGCTGATTAGACAGTGTTTTGCGAAGTGAGATGGAACAGAGTAAATGGGCATTTCAACATCATAGCATTAGCCGGTGGTAACTTGTGGAATAGACACTGGCTGGAATGTGGTTTTAATCAATCAGCATCTCTAGGATTAGACCCACCCATTGTATAAGTAGATGACAGCGCCTCACAGTGAGACCAAAAAAAGATCTACACACATGTAAGAGGCATATCTCACTTTATACAAAACATGGATTTACTATATTTCTGACATTTTCTATAGTTTTTGTAAAACCAACTGGAAACAGACATTTCTAAGATAGATTTTCTCACTGAATTGAGAACGAAGAAAGTATCACCAAGAACAGGTTAGTTGAAAAATCTGTGGCAGTGGTTTGTATGGAGCTTTCCTGTAACACCCAGTAACGGACACCACTAATCTTTGTACGCCGGATAATGTGATATAACTAAACTGTAGCTAGCTCGTGCGAGTCATCCCCAGCCAGACCCATGTGTAGCCCCATCCCTCAAGGTATACAACATGCCATACCCTGCTGTGTCACATGATGCTTTATTAATTTCCCTCTGATCAAGTTACAGGTCAGACTTCTCTTTGAATAGTCCATAGACATGTTTGAGGCTAACCTAGATGTTATGCTAGAAAGATAATAAAATGTGCTATAGCCACCCACCCACCTCATCATGGAAACAGAGCTATAAAGAGAATGTCACATGTGAACTGTAACAATCAGCTGGTGTGAAATAATCAGATTAGAGAGTGCAGCTAGAATAATGTTATTTAAAATGTTGGTGTGGGAGGAGAGTACTGTCGTATTAGCCTAATTGTTACAACTCTTTGACACACATTTGTTTTTGCTCTGAGAGATTCCATTTCTCCTTTTGGCCCATATCTCGTGTGGACAGGACTGAACTAGCAACATAATTGCTCAAAAACCTTGCAATTTCTGTTATCAGTTGCATGGTGAACTTTGACATGGGTGTTGATGTGTGATGACAGGAAATCACTTTGTGACTGGCCTGGAGATATTGTTTATGTTAAACACTCTTGTTTGAGCTCTTGAAGGACTGGGGTGTATTCACTAGAAACCAAACGAAACGTGAGCGGGACCTACCTGAATTTGCCCAATAGAAACTCTTGTCTTTGTTGCAAAATGTTTTCTGTTTGCTACGGTTTGGACTAATGATTACACTCCTGGGTTGTATTCACTAGGAACCAAGCAGAAGCAAACAAACGGGGAGGGACCTACTTGAATTTGTCCAATAAAAACTATTGTTTTCGTAGCAATATGATTTCCGTTGCGAAACTATTTGCAACTGTTTGCTACGGTGTGCGCTAATGATTAGACCTCTGATCATGATGCAAGAATATGTGGAGGAAGATGGGCAATTCCACGTAACAGAAAAATATATATACATATATATACAGTCTGAGATTTTTCACATTAAAATGTATGCCAAACAAAAACCATTTTTCAAAGTTTAACAAACCATACAACTCTATGCATAAGGACTACTTTGAAGAATTTACTCAGAACATTTCAGTAAAACATTTACTGGAAGAACTGTGTAGATGCTACATTTAACAGAATTACAGTAAAATCTATTTTATTTTGTCTCCATGCTTTCCGAAACCTCTGTTAAATATCTGCACTGAATTAAGATTCAAAGATGTCTGCAGAAAGAATGGGGTGTCAGGTATAACATGACCCCTTGAGTTTGAAAACATATATTTTGGTTATTGAACTACAATAAGTGAAGTTGATTTGGGTGGTTAACGTTTTTAAAGGGAAGATTGCAGAATTGGGTTGCTGTTAAACGTTCTTATTGGTTTCATCCGTCCAACTAAAAGTCCCAGTACGACATTTTGTATTTTGGGCCCGAAGTCATGTTGGGAAAGGGTTCAGAAAAGTGATGTCGAGAGGAACTGCACAAGCAGAAGTGAAGCCACGGTCCACATAAGACAGTAAAGACCCATACGGAGTCCTATTGTTTAAAAATATATATTTTTGCACTCTGAATAAAGCCAACTTATCTAACCATATCCTGTGATTTCTTTATTCTGTCAGCATTTTTTTTTTAAAATCAAACTTATACAGCGCGCAGGCTTTTAGCATAGCCCCTTTTCCACCCCTGCTGGCTTACCCATACTAGCTAAGCACTAGCAGGCTTGAAATACATAATTTATTATCAGTTCAACACATCAGCATTTCTCATACTCTTACACAAATTAAAGATGAACCTTTACCATCATAGACATTGAACGTCTATAACCAAACTGGCTTAAACTCTGTTGGCCTATGGTAGCTATAGCTAGCCACATGCCAAGCTGAGTGCTACTACTGTGTAGTAGTAAATCCAGGTATAATGGCTAACAAACGTTGGCTACCATGGTATACTGATAGTTATATCAACCAAGATAAGGCAGTTCAGCAAAAATAAAGACATGCCTTGAAATAAACAAAAACAACGTGAGGTCCGCATATGACTGAAGCACCAGGGTTCCCTTGACCCAGTCTGCCTGAAGTGGTAAGACTTTCATCCTATCTACTCGCATTTCGACCAAACATGCATGCTGGTAAACACCACCAGGCCATTCCTCTATTGACGTCAAAGCTGCAATGTAGCCTATTGTTGGTATATGAGTTTTTTAAATAAATTATACACTTTAAATTACATTTCTCTTTTATATGAACTTTTGCATAAAGACAATTTTTAGATGGAATATCATCAATATACATTGTTAGATTTGTGGAAATATATTGCGCAACCTGTCCTTTTAAAGCATAAAAATGTCCCTCTTCAAATATGAGGTATAAAAACTATATAGTGGTATGATAACTCTGAATATTAAAAAAATAATAATGTGGTCGGTTATGAAATAACATTTTATGAACCAGTTTAGGCTTGGGCGGTATACCGGGGTATTTGGATAAAGCCATAGGATGGTTTTTCAATACCATTGAAACTATTTATTTAGATTTTTTTTTTTAAATACATTTTGAATATTCTTAGCTACTATTTAAGTAAATACCTGCAGTCAATTTGTGCAATATGTTAGGAGATAAAGAACATAGCATTCTTCATTACATCTGTCACATTATGTAGCTTACGGTAGCCCCCAGTCACGTGTCACAATGCCCGGAGCCTTGTGAGTCACTCACTGTCTTGCAGAATTTGCCTGGTGATCTAATTACAGTATGGAATTCACAGCTAAATGTTTGCCAACTATATACAGTTGAAGTCGGAAGTTTACATACAGTTAGGTTGGTGTCATTAAAACTCGTTTTTCAACCACCCCACAAATTTCTTGTTAACAAACTATAGTTTTGGCAAGTCGGTTAGAACATCTACTTTGTGCATGACACAAGAAATTTTTCCAACAATTGTTTACAGACAGATTAATTCACTGTATCACAATTCCAGTGGGTCAGAAGTTTACATACACTAAGTTGACTGTGCCTTTTAAACAGCTTGGAAAATTCCAGAAAATGATGTCATGGCTTTAGAAGGGTTTGATAGGCTAATTGACATCATATGGGTTAATTGGAGGTGTACCTGTGGGTGTATTTCAAGGCCTACCTTCAAACTCTGCCTCTTTGCTTGACAACATGGGAAAATCAAAAGAAATCAGCCAAGACCTCAGAAAAAATGTGTAGACCTCCACAAGTCTGGTTCATCCTTGGGAGCAATTTCCAAACGCCTGAAGGTACCACGTTCATCTGTACAAACAATAGTACGCAAGTATAAACATCATGGGACATCGCAGCCGTCATACCGCTCAGGAAGGAGACGCGTTCTGTCTATCTAGAGATGAACGTACTTTGGTGCGAAAACTGCAAATCAGTCCCAGAACAACAGCAAAGGACCGTGTGAAGATGCCTATAGGAAACAGGTACAAAAGTATCTATATCCACAGTAAAACAAGTCCTTTATCGACATAACCGGAAAGACGCTCAGCAAGGAAGGAGCCACTGCTCCAAAACCGCCAATAAAAAAAGCCTACAGTTTGCAACTGCACATGGAGACAGATTGTACTTTTTGGAGAAATGTCCTCTGGTCTGATGAAACAAAAATAGAACTGTTTGGCCATAATGACCATCATTATGTTTGGAGGAAAAAGGGGAGCCTTGCAAGCCGAAGAACACCATCCGAACCGTAAAGCACGGGGGTGGCAGTATCATGTTGTGGGGATGCTTTGCTGCAGGAGGGACTGGTGCACTTCACAAAATAGATGGCATCATGAGGAGAAGAATTATGTGGATATATTGAAGCAACATCTTAAGACATCAGTCAGGAAGTTAAAGCTTGGTTACAAATGGGTCTTCCAAATGGACAATGACACCAAGCATACTTCCAAAGACTTCCAAGCATACATCCAAGGTATTGGATGTGGCCATCACAAAGCCCTGAGCTCAATTCTATAGAAAATTTGTGGGCAGAACTGAAAAAGCGTGTGCGAGCAAGGAGGCCTACAAACCTGGCCTACAAACTCAGTTACACCAGCTTTGTCAGGAGGAATGGGCCAAAATTCACCCAGCTTGTGGAAGGCTACCCAAAATGTTTGACCCAAGCTAAACAATTTAAAGGCAATGCTACCAAATACTAATTGAGTGTATGTAAACTTCTGACCCACTGAGAATGTGATGAAATAAATAAAAGCTGAAATAAATCATTCTCTACTATTCTGACATTTCACATTGTCACGTAGAGTAGGCCAGAAGGCTAAACTGGAAAACCTAACCTCTATAAAAAATAAAAAGATGGCGGAGCCGCAAAAGTTCTTCTGTGCAAAGGTGTTTATTTACATAGTGATTCCGGAACAAAAACAACAGTACTGCCATCAAACGTATACCTTATGGGACAGCTTAAAAACAAAGCTGCCCCACCCACAGCTCAATCCAAAATGCCTCTCAATGAACTGAAAGAGAGGCTCCTTTTGTAGGGGTAGCCCCTCCCCTCAGAACAATTAACACTAATTAATTAAGAAATTACCTATTCAACCTACAGATTCCATTTATCTAAACATAACAAAATATATACATTGCAACACGTTTATGAAACAACATCACAATATAACATTTACAAAATTACATCACTACTGACAGTGTCTTCCAATATGCCCATTTACATTAATGAGCCATTCCGGACAGGCACTACAAAGTAAGCCCAATTCCCTTAGCTCGGGTCCTTATCCAGCATACCCGTAAACTATAGAGATTTTTTTTTTAAAATGTAAAGTTTGCACAAATCTTTATTTAACTTGTTGTAAATAACAGTAACGTGCAAAACAGTAACATGCAAAACATAAACATAACATAACAGCCAGAGGGAATCCAAAGAAATTAGAGAAAATTAAATTAAAAAAACTATTATATCAAATCAAATACAGACATATATCGAATACATTTTTTTGACATATTGTTTTGTATACGTTTTAAAGATTCTAAGTACTGTTCCAAATCAGATAAAAAAATTAAGAAAAGGGGCTTTTTCTTCATGAATTTTGATTTGTGGATGAAAGATTTTCCTAATAAAATAAAGAGATTTATGACATACTCACGTTCAATTGTGGAATCAGTGTAGTAAAATAATATGTCAAACTTAGTAATATCAATGGTTGTATGCAATTTGCGGCTAAGATATAGTTTTACATCAGTCCAAAACACTTCACTATATAAACAATTACAGAATAAGTGTTCAATAGATTCAGTTTCTATTTCACAAAAACTGCATTCACTGGTAACGTCAAATATAGGAACAGAACAAACAACCGCGCTCATCCATAACGTCGATAAGTATACTAAATATTGCTTATATTAAATATGAACACCTGTCTGTTTATTTCTTTTTACCATAACCGGTTACTGAAGTAAGTGTGAAATGTATGTACTAAGATAGAAGCTAACTTGTGTGTCCACCCACATTGTTAACTTATCTGATAACGGAGCAGGGAGGAGTGATGAATGTGTGCGTGCGTTAAAGTACCAAATGCTGCCCGCGGCCAGTGACGGACTTCTACGTCACACACATTCTTAAAATAAAGTGGTGATCCTAACTGACCTGAAACAGGGAATGTTTACTAGGATTATATGTCAGGAATTGTGAAAAACGGAGTTTAAATGCATTTGCCTAAGGTGTATGTAAACTTCTGACTTCAACTGTAACTATTAAGTAAACTGTCTGAAATGTGCCAAATCCTCTGAAGTTGTGCAATTGGTTTGCTAATTTAGTAATTAGTTAGCTAAGTGGTTAACTTCTTCCAAAATCAAGCATTTGCTTGGTAACAGTAGAGAAACCACTCCTGGATCAAGAGCCATGCTGGCTGGCTGAGCCATGCTGGCTGCCGTGACCTGGAGACTGAGGCGAAGCACAATTGGCCCAGCGTCGTCTGGGTTAGGGGAGGGTTTGGCCGGACGGTATGTCCTTGTCCTGTTGCGTTCTAGCGGTTCCTGTGGCAGGCCGGGTGCATGCAAGCTGAGTTCGGTTGCCAGTTGTACGGTGTTTTCTCTGACACATTGGTGCGGCTGGCTTCCGGGTTAAGCGAACAGTGTGTCAAGAAGTAATGCGGCTTGGCAGGATCGTGTTTTGGAGTAGCCATGGCTCTCGACCTTCGCCTCTCCTGAGTCCTTACGGGAGTTGCAGCGATGAGACAAGACTGTAATTACCAATTGGATACCCCAAAATTGCGGTTACAAAGTACCACAAAAAAACATAAATATACAAAATGTTCAATGTGCTCGTTAGCATTCTCTATGAGGATTGCTTAGTAGTTCTTAGCATTTTGTTAGCTTTCTGGTAAGTTATTTTTTTGGGGGGGGGGGGGGCTTTGAATATTAGTGCTTTTTAAAGTCAACTTGTGTACTAGGTAATAATGCAGATCGTTTTCATAATTTCGCCCGTTCAATTTTTTTTTTATTCTGAAGCTTTTTCATTATGAAGTTTACCTGTACTAATTTCCCAAAAAAGCCATTTGAGCAAGTCACGTGTGTTTATTCACAAAGAAGCACAACGAACATAATGGTAGCTTCGTAAGGTGAGTCACTCCTGCAGCGATCAAGTTACACTTGTTTGCAATTCACTACTAATGTTCGCCAGCTATATATCTTAAAACTATTAAGTTGACTATCTAAGATGTGCCAAATAAATTCTCTCCAACTGGGTTTTGCTAATGATAGCAGAAGAAGAGTCAATCCCCCTCCTGGATTAAGTTCCCTGCTGCCTAATATTTATTTTGTGTGTGCTGCAAACTTTGTTTTGAGATACTTCCATAACTTTATGAGCTGGGTTGTCTGTCCTAGTAGTAAATGTTCGCATGTGCTTGGTAGCATTTAGCTAGCATCAGCTATAAGAATTCCTTAGTACTTGTTAGCATTTTTTTTGCATTCTGATAAGTGGTGTTATTTGGGCTTTTTTTACGTTTGGAAAAAATATATACCACACCTTATGTGCGTTACCGGTAATACCGTTTTATTCCAGGATGGTTCAGGCACGGTATGGAAATCTGGATACTGCCCAACCCTAAACCAGTTCATACATTTGAGACTTGAATTTGGCCTCCAGTGTAACATGACAATTATCATGCATAAAGTATAAAAAAAAAATATTTTCATGCTAAATTTACTTGGCATCTTTGTCATTCCTATCTCAGTGTATTACCTTGTGGAAATTCAGTCAAGGCATTTTCTTTGATAATGGTGCAAAGTCTAATTTTAACAAACCTTTTTATAAATCCACAGATCTACATCTCTTCTCCACCATCCTTTTTATCTCTTCTCATCCCTCCCCCAGACATTCCTTTCCTTCCTTTCTCTCTCTCCCTGTGTGAGCGAGAGACATAGACAGGCACCAAGCAATATTCCTCTCTCTTCCCCTCAATTACCTGATCATCTATCAGACTTACTAAAAACAGCTTGTCACATGTGGTTAATCTCCGGTTGTATCAGCAATTCTAAATGCAGTCTCAATTTCTGCATATCAAATTGTTCCTTAGAACCGGCGGTTTAAACTTATTTTAGTTTTACCAATTCGAGAAAGGGAGAGACGGAGCACAGTAAGAGAGGAGAAAATCTCTGCCATAGCCAAGTAGAACGCCCCACTCTCTCCCTCAGTTAGCTAGTGTCAAACCACTCTGGCTCCATTGAGTTGAGGGACCTCCCCTGATATCAGAGAGACATGCACCCGAACGTTTATCAGGCAACAACTGTGAAGTTGCTCAATTCTTTTTGCAGTGCATCAATACTAGTAATGCACATGTCAGCTATTGGTTTTATATGTTTGAAATACTATTAGCTTTTATGCTTTTTCACGATTCGCCAGGAGTTAATATTATGATGACTTTAAGGAATGAAAAATAATAAAATAACTAAGAATATACAAACGACTTTATTATTTTATTATTTCATAGTGGTTTTTCTATTGATGTCTACCAAATGTGGACCTGATGGAGACAATGGAATATTTTCACTATTTTTGGTTTTGGAATTTCGTAATGCATTTAGTGTTTAAAAAAACAAATCGAATTAGGCTTTTTTTTTTCTTTTCTTTTTTTTTACTGAAACCGAACCAACCTCAAAAAGCACTAATCACTCAGCTCTAGGGTCCTGCTCTACCATTTTAGTTGGCTTTGTTGTCTTGAGCACCTAAGGCCATTTCTCAAGGCCAGCGAAGTATAAATGCATGAAATGCCAAAAGCCACATAAAGCTGAATTGTGAGCACTTAGATAGACATTCTCTAGTATACTTCCTGTAAAAGTAGGCCCAGCCAGGGCTTTCTCAAAATTCTTTAGCACCTTCGCATGTTTTGCCACACCATGTTAGTTTTCACTCTCACATACAGAATTGTTACTGACTTTGGTCATTTCCATGTGAATTTTTGCAATTTAATTGGCTACAATGGGAAAATGTAGTCACAAACCAAAGTTGGGTCACTTGTTACTTACTGTCCTCTCTTCCACTGGCATACTGTTATGTTCAGCTCATAACTGTTTACTTTCTGTCATCTGGTGGTCAAAGCAAGAGTGAAAAGTCTCTCTACAATTAATGCCACCTGTCCTGGCTCTTACTGACACCTACCCATGAGCCCCCTCTTTCCATTTACTGTAACCAGCATCCTCACCCACTGAGCACCGACTGACACCGGACGTCCGTGGGCTTTGGGAAGTAGTTGAGATTGGGTCTGTCTGCCCTGGCCTTGATTTCAACATCCACAGACATCGTTTTTTGGTCCGGTCCAGACCACCCATGATTTCAACTTCCACATACTTTTGGATCGGCCCTCATTTGGCCCAAACAAATCTGAACCAATCAGACGTCTGTTTTCACAAGTTTGGACAGAAAAGTACACTACATTACAGTAGAGTACAGTAAAGAAAGTACTAGGGCTGGCACAATTACCGTATAACCAATGGTTACGGATTAAGTTTGTCATAACTGTAAAAAAAAAGTGTGGAACGAACTGCTCACTGAAGACGGGACCGCCTGACATTCGTGTGGTTGACTCCGTTTCTGCTGTAACATGGACTCCTAAGGAAAAATGTAATATTTTAATATAGAACGTTCATTCAACTGATTTTATCTGATGTGGCTCATGCAACGGTATGCATTTTTTGTCTATATCACAGAATATATTTGAATTCTTTGTTGTTGTGTACACTCGCAATGGTCGCCAGTCCACCCATTATTAACTTGAATGGGAACGCCTGTTCTATTTCTATGGCAGCACATGCATTCAGGACAGCATAAAATATATACATAAAATATAAATAAATCCATGACCGTCAAAGCCTTATACAGTACTGTACAGTAGAGTTCGGTACAATAGACTATATGAGTTGAATACACTATGTACTGTACTGTGCTGTACTTTGATGTCCAAACTTGTGAAACAGATGTCTATGATTGGTTCAGATTGAGGGAGATTTTGCCAACAAAGTTCAGTATGAATTGTTAAAAGTAGTCCTTGTGCATTGAGTTGTATGGTTTGTTAAACTTTTGAAATCAATGGTTTTTGTTTGACCATACAATTTAAAGTGAAAAATCTGAGTCTCAGCGCAATTCGTAACTTTGTAACATGGCTGTGCCCCCCCCCTTACACTCACAACTTCTAATACCCTCATACATTAGTATGCAGTAAATTGCCATGTGCTGCTCCGGCTGCCCAGTGGCTCACTTGTTGGCAGCATATAGCATGTTCGATTGTCTGTCAAGAATTCAGCATAGCAAGTTTTGTATGAAGGTCTGGTTATTAAATGTGTAAATAGTTTCATCCATTCTCCATTTCATGAATTTATTCACAAGTAAATAGTAATATACTCATAACTGCTCTGTGACAAACTTTGCTGCCCTGTTTCCAATTATCCACATGGCTGGGAGAACATATTCAAGTAAGTAAATACATTTCGAAAATGTAAAAAAAAACGATGTATTATTAGCGAACTAGCTACAGTGCGAGCTTTACTCAAATGAGCTGCTAGCTAGCTATCTAGCCAACTTTACATACTGTATAGCTAGCTAAGTGAATTAAATATCACCAGGCATCTAACTTCATATTAGCTAACTATCTTTCGTTTTGTAGGTAGCTAGCTAACAGCCATGGAGGAGGGTGAAAGGATAGCAGCCCCACTATCAAAGTGAGAGAGAAGACTATTCTGGATAGGGCAGGTACTTTTGTGCAATTCCAGTCCCTAGACGTGAGGACAGAAAATAGTAACATAATATTCAGTGCTGTCTAATTTGAGTATAATGAAGTCTGTTTCTTGTGATGTTTTCTGTCCTCAGATACAGAGCTGTGAAAGCCTGTCTGCAGATGACGAGGTCCCAAAGAAGAGCAGTGGTTCTCAGTCCTGGTCCTGGGGACTCAAAGGGATGGATGTTTTTGGCCTCAGCACTACACAGCCGATTCAAATGATCCGCTCCTCAAGCTTCAAGTGGTATTTATGTATTCATTTGTGATGCTATCCTTGATAGCACCCTGCTGTTGTCACATGCTACACATGCACATGTGTATGCACATGCATCTATCTATCTATCCAATGTTATGATTTGTTTGAAGAGATACTTCAGTAATCCACAATGACCTGGTGACGTAAAAGTCTAATAATGACATTTCATATTCCTACAGATACCTTGCAACTGGAGATTCCTTCAAAACGATTGCCTACAGTTACCGTGTAGGGCACTCCAAGGTTTTGAGACCAGGGCCATCTTGGACTGCCTCCTAGGGGAATTCAGGCATGTGAAGGCTATCTGTGTCCTGCATAACTTCATGAGGTTGGACACGAGGATCAGGAGGGGATTTGCAGCTCGCCGCCGTATGCCAGAGGAGAGGTGTGCTGCTCTGCAGAATGTTTCAAGGATGGGGGCCAACAACTCAGCAATCCGTGTTTGGGAGACCTTCACCTCCTACTTCGAAGAGGGTGCTGTTCCCTGGCAACACCATAGACTACACTATGCACAACCAAGGGATATTTTAAGAGCCATCCACATTGCAATAAGAGTATTCTTCCCTTTACTTAGCTATTAAATTCAGTTTCTCTCCCTTTGATTTCTACTTCTCAGGTGAGGGTGCTGTCTGTACAAAAACAAAACAAGCTCTTTTAAGAGTCACCCATATTGATATTTCTTTTAAAACAATTAGACACCCAATAACCCACACTTCTGTATCAGTCTGATTGATGGATTGTGTTGTGCACTAAGCAGGCTCAGTTGTATTACTGTGGCTCCTTCCACCTTCAAGGAATAGGCAAGAAGACCAACCATGGAGAATAGTAAGACACTTCAATATTACTATAACTACGCTCTATTGTTTGTCCTAATGTGTCTGTGCATGCTTTTCAGTATAAAGTACTCTTCAGCCACTTAGTGTGGACACCAGGTAAGGCCTGATTCCTGTTAAACACGGTCTTTAACTACCTAATTTTAACAGTATGTCTGTCTCCTTCACTTTATCCCTCTACCCTTCTCCCTAAATCCTGTAGGTTAAATCAACTGTGTCTGTGAACCCCTCTCATCTGAACTGGCTACATAGAGGGCACATCATGATCAGAGGTGAGAGGTCTCTTGGTCGGGTCAATAGGAAGTATTATTAAAGAGATGCTTTACATTGAAATACAGATAGAGATGTCGAAGTTCCAGAGTTAATGATCCAAGGTCAGTTTTGCATTTCACGTCCTGATGATTAAGATGACTGACAGTGTAAGCATGATTAAGCCTTGCGTTTTTTAAAATTAATTCTCTCCCCATCTGTCTCTCGTCTGCAGGTATATTTTGATGTGAGAGAGGATGCCAAACCCCAGTCTCGTCATCACCACCTCACTCGCTCTTAAGATAACCTTCGGACCAACTGGGTGCACAAGCCTGGTTAGGAGACACAGCAAGAGACACTATTATGTAATTGTGATGAACTGCGACAATATTAAGTTTAGTAGCACTGTAATTCATTAATCATATGCTGTCTTCCCTGCTCCTCTGTTCTTACCTCTTTCCCTTTGTCTTTTACACTCCCTCATACCTCTCTCCCCACCTCCTTTCTTCCTCTGTTTTTATAGTGCACACCAGATGTGCATTGAAGTAGAGATTAAACTTGTATTGATAATATTACAATTATACTATTTATAATGCATGTATTTATAACACTTGCATAATGAACATTTTCAATAAAGTGTTTCACATTCTCTACAGGTTGAAATACTACACCTATCTTGTGTCCTCAGATCAGTGCAGATGAAAGAAATTATATATTGAGATGAACTGGTTTTAGAGTATTTACATGATGCATAGGAAGTGTAGTGTACTGTTTATGAATTACAAATCTGCCTTTAGCTAGTTAAATCATGTGTCTATTCTATTGCATAATTACAATGTATAACCATTGATGTCCCAGGACCAGGATTGGTAAACACTGTTGAAGTAAATAATTGTAATACATACAGCACCAGTCAAAAGTTTGGACACACCTACTCATTCCAGGATTTGTCTTTATTTGTACTATTTTCTACATTGTAGAATAATAGTGAAGACATCAAAACTATGAAATAAGACACATGGAATCATGTAGTAGCCAAAAAGGTGTTAAACAAATGAAAATATATTTGAGATTCTTCAAAGTAGCCTTGCACACTCTTGGCATTCTTTCAACCAGCTTCATGAGGTAGTCACCTGGAATGCATTTCAATTCTTTAGTGTCCTAAGTTTTCATAACTGTGACCTTAATTGCCTACCGTCTGTAAGCTGTTAGTGTCTTATCGACCATTCCACAGGTGCATGTTCATTAATTGTTTATGGTTCATTGAGCAAGCATGGGAAACAGTGTTTAAACCCTTTACAATGAAGATCTGTGAAGTTATTTGGATTTTTATGAATTATCTTTGAAAGACAGGGTCCTGAAAAAGTGACATTTCTTTTTTTGCTGAGTTTACATGATTCCATATGTGTTATTTCATAGTTTTGATGTCTTCACTATTATTCTACAATTTAGAAAAAGGCAAAAATAAGGAAAAACCCTTGAATGAGTAGATGTGTCCAAACTTTTGACTGGTACTGTGCTTGCAGTCAAAACATAATTCAAAGACTGGAGTTTGATACTCCTGGTATTGAATATGACTGAAAAATGTCTCACAGACATCCATACAGGAACTTTATTTGCAAATAATATTGAATATATTCAATGAACAGGCTACAATGTGGGGATCTCATGCTTGGTAATAACTACACGTATATACGACTTGCATCCTTGTCTCAGTTATATTATATTCTACTCAATTCATAGTCTTCATTAATGTCATTCAGACTGTTTTGAAGTTGATACAACTGGATATCATAGCTGGTGTTCTTAGCTAGGTTCTGAACGAATATTTATACCAAACGTTTTAGGATCCATATGTTTCCTCAATAACCTTTAGTGCAATCATTTTACAAAAGTAACACATTTTACAGAACAACAGATCTACAGGAAAGAGCTAGTGTTGTAGGGTACAAGGCTTGTTCAAGTCACAACAGTATACACTGTAATTCACTGTAATTCACTGAAACATATACTAATAACTGTCAAGCACAAAGCTTTAACTCTGTAAACCATAACTCAATGTATCAACAGTCAATAAAGTGTTTGAAAAACCATTGTACAAACAACACCGCAAAATATCTTATTAACAACGCACATGTTCATTGACGATCGACATAAAATGGCAGCTACTCTCAGTACGAAGCTAGCCTTCGCTGCAACCGAGCAGGGCTCATATTACTCTCTGCAAACTTAACTCGAACTTCCTCAAGATGTTACTAAGACACACCTTAAACACTCTTGACATGTTAGCGAGTTATTACATTTAAATTACTCTGTTTTATCATCACTAACGTACCTGAAAAAGGGGAGAAATAATCCCGAGACTAATACGGTATTGTTTCCTCAATAACCTTTAGTGCAATGAGGAAAAACCCGCGATTTCCTCGCGAACTTGGGTGGAGACCAGAGCAATCGATCTCAGGCTCATAGATTAAGAGCATTTAGTAGATCACAGATTAACACTTTTCCCCTTCAATTAGGCACCACAAAATAAAGTAATCAATATAACGTTTACACATTCCTTTTACAATTCTTACCCTTTGTACGCTTGACGGATTTTAACTTTTTAACACAATTATATGAATGTTATCAATCTCTATCAACTAATACAGAATGCATTATCTTTTTAACCTTAGATGTTTTAAGATCCTCACATACTATGAACTTACTAATACTTTTTAATGTATAACAGGCTATGAGTATTTATTTTAATCTGTCACAGTTGCACTTCTCCACTCTGAGGAAAAATCTTTGCTCTGTCTTCAGACCAATCAAATTCCCGCATTCTTGAACAAGCATTTGATCAGCACTCTGACTGATGGCAGAGAGGAAGACGCGATGGTTATTTTTCTTGTGTAAATTGAAATGCAAGATTAACTTCAAGCAAAACATTTGGAAATGTAGCTGGCAATGTTCTTTCTATATACAGTGCATTCGGAAAGTATTCAGACCCCTTCCCTTTTTTCCACATTTTGTTAGGTTACAGACTTATTTTAAAATGGATTAAATAAATGTTTTTCCTCATCAATCTACACACAATACCCCATAATGACAAAATGAGAACAGTTTTTTTTAAAACATTTTTGCAAATGTATTAACAATACTAAAATTCTGAAACTTTGCTATGAGACTCGAAATTGAGGTGCATTCTGTTTCCATTGATCATCCTTGAGATGTTTCTACAACATGATTGGAGTCCCCCTGTGGTAAATTCAATTGATTGGACATGATTTTTAGAGGCACACACCTGTCTATATTAGGTCCCACAGTTGACAGTGCATGTCACAGGAAAAACCAAGCCATGAGGTCAAAGGAATTGTCCTTAGAGCTCTGAGACAGGATTGTAATCAAGGCACAGATCTGGGGAAGGACACCAAAAAATGTCTGCAGCTTTGAAGGTCCCCAAGAATACAGTGGCATTCATCATTCTTAAATAGAAGAAGTTTGGAACAACCAAGACTCTTCCTAGAGCTGGACAAATTGAGCAATTAGGGGAGAAGGGTCTTGGTCAGGGAGGTGACCAAGAATCTGATGGTTTCACTGACAGAGCTCCAGAGTTCCTCTGTGGAGATGAGAGAACCTTCAAGCAGCACTCAACCAATCAGGCCTATATGGTAAACTGGCCAAATACTATACTGTAGTAGGCTTTATCACTATACAGTCTAGGCCTCATGGGTCATAAGAACTGAGCAGAAGCATCGCTGCAACTTTCTAACATGCCTGTTTTTAGTTCTCTCTGCGCATGACACATGTCAAAGTTATATGCAAATCATATACGCATGCAGAGGGAAGCCAGGCCTGGCAGAGGCCCTGTCAGATTGAACACTGGCCCCCCATATCAGGATAGCTTAAAATACATTTTTAAAGTGAAATAAATGAATTTGATTTGTTGTTTGTATTGTCTCTTGACTTTTTAGAAATGTTGAAAAATGCAGTAAGAGGTTCCAGGGCAAGGTCAGGAATTCCCATCCCTTATTGAAGTTTTGGACAGCTGCAGCCCTGATATTTTCCCTAACATCAAAAGACTACTAGGCCATCACCTTTCCTATGCATTCATGTACTGTTGAGAGACTCTTCTGTATCAAAACATAGATCAGATCTTGCATGCTGACTGCACGTCTCAACAATTTATCCCTGTTGTCCTTTTAAAAGGAACTCAGTGACTCGTTGGACTGTGATGAAATAATCTCCTATATGCAACACCAAGCCTAGGCATCTATGCCTTGTGCTGTAAAACTTGAAGAACACAAGAAAGCCTGAATACTGCTTATTTATGATTTAGCCTCATATTTTCATGCCAGGCCTATGTGTTTTAGTTCTAAGTGGGCTACCCACCGTGATATTTGGCTATGTATAATGATTTCATGTTTTCATGCCTATTTTTCTTACCTCTGCGCTTATCTGGTACCTTAGCCTAACATATCAGCCATAAGGGCTAGGCATATTTTTTAATTATGGATATCATGGTGGATGTATTTTGCATCTGCTATGATTTTAGGTCATTCAGAGTAGCCTACATCAGTTTTTCATTGAATTTCTCACACAGGGCGCCTTTCATTCACCCACTTCATTCACCAAGACTACACCACTGATGTATGGGCTCCCGAGTGGCGTAGTGGTCTAAGAAACTGTATCTCAGTGCTAGAGGTGTGACTACAGACCCTGGTTTGATCCCGGGCTGTATCACAACCGGCCGTGATCGGGAGTCCCATAGGGCGGCACACAATTGGCCCAGCGTCGCCGGGTTAGGGGAGGGTTTGGCCAGGGTAGGCCTTCATTGTAAAATAAGAATTTCTTCTGAACTGACTTGCCTGGGAAAATGTTGTTCCAGTCACTTTTACTCAGGCCCAGCCACATGGCAATTTCTGCCTACGCCTCTGTACACGTCAAAGGTTATATGCAAATCATCTTCTTTGTGTGCAAGGCCCAGTCACTGTCTGTTAAAGGAATTTTATATCTTTGATGATAATAATCAATAATCAATTCGCCTTGACTAATGCCCAAGGTTTGTAAGACAATGGGTTAAAATAATTAGGCAAGCACTCAGCTTTCTGCAAAAGGTTTCTGTAGCTTTATTCATGAGAACGTTCTGAGGTCAGGATAACAAAACAGTCATTATATAGTTCTTGCTTTCTTACGCACATGCATTTACACACAAACTGTTGGTGACCTGCATCCCCCATAGACTTCACACACTTGTTTATCACTATCCAGAGCTCAGCCTGTTCTTTTCCCTCAAGGTTAGGAATTCTTTGAAGCTTTTACTCCCTTGACCATCTGTCCCTCTACCTCTCTATACTAATTGCATACACACATTTCTTTCCCTCTCCAGTGGTTCCTGGACTTTCCGGAACTAATCAGACTAATCGATCCCTACATTGATCATTACATTGATTATTCATTAACCATGCTGTATGACTAATAATTCATCATGGTTTATTGATTCATTTACCTTGATTAGATAATTCTCTTATCACTGTCTGAATGCCTCGCGGAAGATTGTGGCAGTCTTAAAACCAGAGCCTGTTAGCACCTAATTGAGACTAGTCAAAACACAAGCTATAGGGCCCAGGTGGTGAAACGGGTAGTCTAGATTAATCCAGGTCTGTCCACACTCCACACATTTCTGGGCTGTGTGAGAGGCTTCTTTACTACCCTGTATCCACATCTATCAGAAAGTATCCATTTTTGTATCAGCACACCCTCTTGTGGGTAATATGGTGATAATTTCAAAAACAGTCAAGGACAGTGCTGAAGCATCACTTAAGCAGGCAACAAACAGTTCCTCCACGCTGTTTATTCCCTCAGCATGCTGTCAATTCATGCACTCAACATAAAATTGATTGGACATGATTTGGAAAGGCACACACCTGTCTATATAAGGTCCCAAAATGGGCAGTGCATGTCAGAGCAAAAACCAAGCAATGAGGTCGAAGGAATTGTCCGTAGAGCTCCGAGACAGGATTGTGTCGAGTCACAGATCTGGGGTGGGGTACCAAAAAATGTCTGCAGCATTGAAGGTCCCCAAGAACACAGTGGCCTCCATCATTCTTAAATGGAAGAAGTTTAGAACCACCAAGACTCTTCCTAGAGCTGGCCGCTTGGCCAAACTGAGTAATGGGGGAAGAGGGGCCTTGGTCAAGGAGGTGACCAAGATCCCGATGGTCACTCTGACAGAGCTCCTCTGCGGAGATGGGAGAACCTTCCAGAATGACAACCATCTCTACAGCATTCCAACAATCAGGCCTTTATGGTAGAGTGGCCAGACGGAAGCCACTCCTAAAATCAAATCAAATTGTATTGGTCACATACACATGGTTAGCAGATGTTATTGCGAGTGTAGCGAAATGCTTGTACTTCTAGTTCCAACAGTGCAGCAATATCTAACAATTCCACAACAAATACCTATAAATAATACACACATCTAAGTAAAGTAATGGAATAAAAATATTGAACTATAAATATATGGATGAGCAATGACAGATCGGCATAAGCTAAGATGAAATAGATAGTATAGAATACATATGACATGAGTAATGCAAGATATGGAAACATTAAAGTGGCATTATTAAAGTGACTAGTGTTCCATTTATTAAAGTGGCCAATGATTTCAAGTCTGTATGTAGGCTGTTCTATTGTGCTATTGATGGCTGTTCAACAGTCTGATGGCCTTGAGATAGAAGCTTTTTTTCAGTCACTCAGTCCCAGCTTTGATTCACCTGTACTGACCTCGCCTTCTGGACGGTAGCGGGCTGAATAGGCAGTGGCTCGGGTGGTTGTTGTCCTTGATGATCTTTTTGGCCTTCCTGTGACATCGGGTGCTGTAGGTGTCCTGGAGGGCAGGTAGTTTGCCCCCGGTGATGCATTGTGCAGACCGCACCACCCTCTGGAGAACCTTGCAGTTGTGGACTGTGCAGTTGCCATACCAGGCGGTGATACAGCCCGACAGGATGCTCTCAATTGTGCATCTGTAAGAGTTTGTGGGGGTTTTAGTTGACAAGCCACATTTTTCAGCCTCCGGAGGTTGAAGAGGCGATGTTGCGGTGCTGTCTGTGTGGATGGACCATTTTAGATCGTCAGTGATGTGTACGCCGATGAACTTAAAACTTTCCACCTTCTCCACTGCTGTCCCGTTGATGTGGATAGGGAGCTGCTCCCTCTGCTGTTTCCTAAAGTCCAGGATCCTCCTTTGTTTTGTTGATGTTGAGTGAGAGGTTATTTTCCTGACACCACACTCCGAGAGCACTCACCTCCTCCCTGTAGGCTGTCTCGTCGTTGTTGGTAGTCAAGCTTACTACTGTTGTGTCATCTGCAAACTTGATGATTGAGTTGGAGGCATGCATGGCCATGCAGTCATGAGTGAACAGGGAGTACAGGAGGGGGCTGAGCACACTTCCTTGTGGGGCCCCAGTGTTGAGGATCAGCGAAGGGAAGATGTTGTTTCCTACCTTCACCACCTGGAAGTCCAGGACCCAATTGCGCAGGGCGGGGTTGAGACCCAGGGCCTCAAGCTTAATGATGAGCTTGGAGGGTGCATGGTGTTGAATGCTGAGCTATAGTTAATGAACAGCATTCTTACATAGGTATTCCTCTTGTCCAGATGGGATAGGGCAGTGTGCAGTGTGATGGCGATTGCATCGTCTTTGGACCTATTGGGGCGGTAAGCAAATTAAAGTGGGTCTAGGGTGGAGGTGATATTATCCTTGACTAGTCTCTCAAAGCACTTCATGATGACAGAAGTGAGTGCTATGGGCCAATAGTCATTTATTTCAGTTATCTTTGCATTCTTGGGTACAGGAACAATGGTGCCATCTTGAAGCATGTGGGTACAGTGAAGCACGTAAACACACCAACCAGCTGTTCTGTGGCATGCTCTGAGGACGCGGCTAAGGATGCCGTCTGGGCCGGCAGCCTTGCGAGGGTTAAAACGTTTAAATGTCTTACTCACATTGGCCACGGAGTAGGAGAACCCACATTCCTTGGTAGCAGGCACTGTATTATCCTCAAAGCAGGCAAGGAAGGTGTTTAGTTTGTCCGGAAGCAAGACGTCGGTGTCTGTGACGTGGTTGGTTTTCCTTTTGTAGTCTGTGATTCTGTAGACCCTGCCACATACGTCTCGTGTCTGAGCTGTTGAATTGCGACTCCACTTTGTCTCTATACTGACATTTTGCTTGTTTGATTGCCTTGCGGAGGGAAAAACTACACGGTTTGTATTCGGCCATATTCCCAGTCACCTTTCCATTGTTAAATGCGGTGGTTCGCGCTTTCAGTTTTGCGCGAATTCCGCCATCTATCCACGGTTTCTTGTTAGGGTAAGTTTTAATAGTCACAGTGGGTACAACATCTCCTATACACTTCCTTATAAAGTCACTCACCGAATCAGCGTATATGTCGATATTATTCTCTGAGGCTACCTGGAAATTATCCCAGTCCGCATGACCTGTTCACCGGACGTGCTAACTGTCCCAGACCTGCTGTCCCAGACCTGCTGGAACCCTGGCCTATTCACCGGACGTGCTACCTGTCCCAGACCTGCTGTTTTCAACTCTCTAGAGACAGCAGGAGCGGTAGAGATACTCTCAAAGATCGGCTATGAAAAAGCCAACTGACACTTACTCTTGTGTTACTGACTTGTTGCACCCTCGACAACTACTATGATTATTATTATTTGACCATGCTGGTCATTTATGAACATTTGAACATCTAGGCCATGTGCTGTTATAATCTCCACCCGGCACAGCCAGAAGAGGACTGGACACCCCTCATAGCCTGGTTCCTCTCTAGGTTTCTTCCTAGGTTTTGGCCTTTCTAGGGACTTTTTCCTAGCCACCGTGCTTCTACACCTGCATTGCTTGCTGTTTGGGGTTTTAGGCTGGGTTTCTGTACAGCACTTTGAGATATCAGCTGATGAAAGAACGGCTATATAAATACATTTGATTTGATTTGATCAAAACAATCTTGAAGCGTTGATTTCAATTGGTCAGACCAGCGTTAAATAGTCCTTAGCACGGGTACATCCTGTTTGAGTTTCTGCCTATAGGAAGGGAGGAGCAAAATGGAGTTGTGGTCAGATTTGCCGAAAGGAGGGCGGGGGAGGGCCTTGTATGCATTGCGGAAGTTAGTAACAATGGTCCAGTGTTTTTCCAGCACAAGTGCTAGAGTCGATATGCTGATAGCCTTGTTCTCAAATTTGCTTTGTTAAAATCCCCAGCTATAATAAATGCAGCCTCAGGATATATGGTTTCCAGTTTGCATAAAGTCCAGTGATGTTCCTTGAGGGCCGTCGTAGTATCTGCTTGAGAGGGAATATACACGGCTGTGACAATAACCAAGAATTCTCTTGGGAGATAATATGGTCGGCATTTGATTGTAAGGAATTCTAGGTCCGGAGAACAGAAGGACTTGAGTTCCTGTATGTTGTTACAATTACACCATGAGTCGTTAATCCTGAAACATACACCCCCGTCCTTCTTCTTCCCAGAGAGATGTTTATTCCTGTTGGCGCGATGCTCTGAGAATCCAGGTGGCTGTACCGACTCCGACAGCATATCCCGAGAGAGCCATGTTTCTGTGAAACAGAGTATGTTACAATCCCTGATGTCTCTCTGGAAAGCATCCCTTGCCCTGATTTCGCCGACCTTGTTATGTAGGGGCTGGACATTAGCGAGTAATATACTCGGAAGCGGTGGGTGGCGTACACGCCTCCGAAGTCTGACCAGAAGACCGCTCCGTCTCCCTCTTCTCCGGCGGCGTTGTTTTGGTTCGGCCTCTGGAATCAGTTAAAATGCCCTGGGTGACAAATAACGACACAGCCTCTGTTATTGGGTGGATGGCAGGGCATTAAATCTTCTACAGCAATAACTAAATATTATCTCCAGCATGTTCAGGAGTAGAGTCAGTCAGTCACTTAGTCAGGACGAGTGAAAAGGGTTTATCAAATACAGGTGTGTCAAGCTTGTAGCGTCATGCCCAAGAGACTCGAGGCTGTAATTGGTGCTAAAAGGTGCTTCAACAAAGTATTGAGTGTCTTGACCCAATCCTGTCTCGGAGCTCTACGGACAATTCCTTTGACCTCGTGGCTTTGTTTTTGCTCTGACATACACTGTCAACTGTGGGTAAAGATAAACACCAAATAAGATCTGGAAACTATATGGTGTTCTTTTCCTGTTCGTGTTTAGGCATACGGCTGGCTCCACACAATCAATGGCATGGGGTGTGTATTCATCTTGTGAAAAGCATGATAGTGGAGGTGCTGACTAAGGGTTAATAAACTTCCATTTAAGCACCACAAATCTGGAAGTTATTTGGTTGCCATCTTTTCCATTCATTTTTGGCTGTTTCCATACAGTTGGATCTACAAAACGGATGGTGTGTTGACTGCCTTTTTAAAAAGCCTCTAAATTATAAATGTTAACTGTGTTTCTCCTAGATTTTTTGTGGTGGGACATGAAAGGAGATGGGAGAACCTTCCAGGACGAGGGGGAGTGGTGGTGGTGGTTCTTGTTTTTTCCCTGTTTTTTAAGGTTTTCATTTTTTCAGGCATAAAAATGTAAAGTGCTACATATTCATGCATGCTGGCAAGGTTGGTAGACTTTAGAAAAGCAAGCAATTACTAAATGTACTGAATAAGACTCGCATTCCTTTCAATCTTTTACCCATATTTTAGCAGAGATTCAGAGAAGCATCAGGAGGCTACAGACAGCTCAGGAGGGATGCTAAGCTATGCAGAAAAATAAACATAGATTTTTTTACATAGATTTAAGCATAATGATTATGGCTCTAGATTGCAGGAAAAATCACTTTCAAATGTTTGAAAAAGGCAAAATTATCCAACTTATGGCCCGGAGGCCTAGCCCCTTTTCGGACCACCACCCAGCCATAGTTACATACTTGTGCCTCCTCAGATTTTTGGGTGTGTCTATGATGCCCCATTCTCACTCATCTCAATATCCCCGGTGCTGCTCATGGTAACATAATTTCTCTCCGTCTATCCTTAAGTTATTTAGAGGTTATATAGATGAATTCATCACAGACATTAGTTGGTTTCATGAGAATCAGTGCTTCTGCTTCCTGTTTTTCAACCAATGGGGGATTTGATCTGGTTTATCTGGGAGGAGCAGAATGCAGTTCAACTAATGAGGGATCAAATCTGGTTTCTTTTGGAGGAGCTGAGTTGGAGGAGCTCAGAATGCTGAGTCTTCCAAAAGCAGAGTTCTCAGCATGGTTGTGGGTTATACAGACTGCACTATTCATGATGCTTCTTTGTGTGATCATCATGAGCTTAAGGGCACTAATTATTAAAGCATGAAAAACTAAAGAGAAATCACAAGACTAGTGCCAGGCTACCTTTTTTTGTTTTTATTTCATTGATTGAATTTATTTCCCCTGATATTATTGTGAACAACATGCAGCCAATAAGTAAGAATAGAAATGTGGACATTTGTTTTTCATCTAATATTTAATTAAATGCCAAAGATCCAATCAGTGTTGTTGGAACAGGATTGTGTGACCTTAGGGATCCAGTGTGCTTTTCCATAACACACCTACGTAAGCAAGTCACTGCACCTTTTATACATGCTGTAAACTGTGTACTGGACAAATAAAATTAGATCACGCACGCACACACACACACACACACACACACACACACACACACACACACACACACACACACACACACACACACACACACACACACACACACACACACACACACACACACACACACACACCTTAGATTTACTGCCTGTTTTTGATGATGATGGGATTTAATCCCTTGCATTTTATTAGAGTGCTCTGCCTGGTGCCTGTATTACATTTCCTGGGTAGAGAGAAGACAAATAACGACACAGCCTCTGTTATTGGGTGGATGGCAGGGCATTAAATCTTCTACAGCAATAACTAAATATTATCTCCAGCATGTTCAGGAGTAGAGTCAGTCAGTCCCTTAGTCAAGACGAGTGAAAAGGGTTTATCAAAGCATCAGGCAGGGGACCATCCTTCCCCATTTGTGTAACTAAAATTAAAAGTTGTTGTAAATCAATAATGTGCCAGTTCAGCTCGTGACCTAGTCGTTCTGGTTGGGTGGGTCTGGAGAATGCCACCCTGCCCCTCTGCACAGGCCTGGGCCCTCTGTGTGACAGGCAAGAGCCAAGCTCTAATTGTCTATGGGGGCCGGTAGGTGGACATTCTGCCCACTGGGGTGCTCTGAATGAATGGGAAGTTTGGTTGACCCATTCTTTCTGTCAGATGTTTCCTGGACAAGGAAAATCTTCGTTGGGAAAATCTCCAGTTCTCCTGGTTTTTGGATACCCCAAATATGGAGAAAAGACCATAGACCAGGACGAATATACAGTGCCTTCAGAAAGTATTCATACCCCTTAACTTATTCAACATTTTGTTACAGCCTGAATTCAAAATGGATTAAATAGATTTTTTCTACACACAATAAAATCATGTTTTTAGAAATGTTTGCTCATTTATTTTACACCTTTGCTGTAACCTTGCAAATTGAGCTCAGGTGCATCCAATTTCCTTTGATCATCCTTGATGTCACTACAACTTGATTGAAGTCCACCTGTGGCCAATTGTTTGGACATGATTTAGAAAGAAACACACCTGTCTATATAGGGTCCCACAGTTAACAGTGTATGTCTGAGCATAAACTATACAATGAAGTCCAAGGAACTGTCCGTAGATTTCAGAGACAGAATTATGATGAGGCATATACCTGGGGATGGGTGTAAAATAATTTCTAGAGTGTTTAAAGTTTAAAAAGCACAGCTGTCTCCATCACTGGGAAATTGAAAAAATATGGAACTACCCAGACTGCCCAGAGCTGGCCGTCCGACCAAACTGAGCAACCAGGCAAGGACCTTGGTCAGGGAGGTGACCAAGAACTCAATGACCACTCTGACAAAACTGCAGAGTTCCTTGCCTGCAATGGGAGAACCTGCCAGAAGGACAACCGTTTCTACAGCACTTCACCAGTATGGGCTTTATGGGAGATTGGCCAGTGGGTGGGCCTGGCTCCCAAGTGGGTGAGCCTATACCCTCCCAGGCCCACCCATGGCTGTGCCCCTGCCCAGTCATGTGAAATCCATAGATTAGGGCCTAATTTATTTACTTCAATTGACTGATTCCTCATATGAACTGTAACTCAGTAAAATCAATGAAATTGTTGCATATTGCATTTATATTTCTGTTTAGTATATGTGACCACATCTCTTTTCAGTCTTACGTTTCAAAATTTGAAATTGTGTTTTTTTACATTGTGTAAAAGTACAGTCTCAGAGCTTCAAATGGCATATCATACACTATAGTTTGAGGAAACATGAAGTAATGCTGCTTTAATAGTTAATACATTTATAATCCCATTTAGGAGAAAAATGCTTTTTTTCTCTGAACATTATCTCACCAAGTTACGCCATTAGGCAAACCTTTTACAGTATTAAATTACCCATTATTGTATATCTATAGTGCTGTACTTTGTTTATGCCCATTTAGCATCGTTCACACCCTCTAAAGCCTTAGACCCACCCATCTCTTAAATAATTCACATTGGAACACGTGAATGTGGCTATGTGCTAAAGCAGTGAGGTAGTGCTTAAAAAACAAAAGATTTCAACAAAATGCTTTATTAACTTCAACTGGTAAAGGTAGCCTAGTTAAATAAAGGTTAAATAAAAAAAATGGTCTATTAAGAGGCTGACATTTCAGGCGGTCTTTTTCAAACAGCTCTTTCACTGATTATCATCATTTTCACAATTTCACAGTATTATTCCAACCTCAGTGTGGAAATATATAAAACACAAAAAAAATCATGTTTTTGACTGCACTGGGCCTTTAATGCAAATAATATGTGACCCATTACAGAAATCTGGGCATATGACGCATGCCACTACTTCACAGGAGAGGCATTTGAATTTAAAATAAATAAATCATTTTTGTCAAAATGCTCTGTCAAATGGCACATCATGCTCTCTGCTACCCCAGATATTTTCATCATGGACTACATACAAAGTGTAGCTACAGATTTCACTACCAGTGTTGTCCTGAATACAGCTGCTGGTATCGACATAGTGGTTAAAGCAGTCTAGACTGGCTGAAGCCAAGAGGGAAGGATTATTTTGAAAGTGTTTCAATCTGCAATGAATCATCATAATCCATACACCGGTAAGAGTCTACAGTTAAAATGCTAAGATAATAGCGTATGTACATGTAGCTATCTCAACTGTATAAAAAGTCATTTTCATCGCTAGCTATTGTTAGCTAGCTAACTAGGTAGACAGTTGCATACAGGTACCGTTATAGCTTGCTTCGAACTGCAATAAACCATTGTTTACAGACGTGGCCAGTTGCATTCTGCTGTTAATGTGGATTGCTGATGTGCCAAGGCATGCATTACATGATGATAATCTTTTTCATGTTTGCCAGTTTGTCATGTTTAACTACCTAGCTACCAAATCAAATCAAATGTTATTTGTCACATGCGCCCAATAAAACAGTTGTAGACCTTACAGTGAAATGCTTACTTACAAGCCCTTAACCAACAATGCCGTTTTAAGAAAATACCTAAAAAACTAAGAAATGAAAGTAACATAATTAAAGAGCAGCAGAAAAATAACAATAGCGAGGCTATAAATAGGGGTACCGGTCAGTCGAGGTAACAGGTAATATGTAGGTAGAGTTATTTATTACTTGTGTCTACATTGCCTTCATTGTTGGGATGGAAGCAGGTTAAGTGTGCACAGGGCATTTTAGTACAGCTGTAGCAGTCGGCAATAACAAGCTATAGAACATTAATTCATTTATGTTTTAACCTATTTTTCTGGAATTTATCTTTCAGCATAAACCCACGTACCGCCACTATTACAAGGAGATGATTGAGAGTGAACAAGCAACACTTCAGGTATTTTGTCTTTGTGCTTTGAGTTTATTGCTTGGACTTGGGGGTCAACTAATGTTATTGCTGGTATGAAAGGTTTCAATGTCTTGTCTATTTCGTCTGCTTTCCTCCTTTATAGCTTTAATTATCTGGAGCCTGGTGTTGTGGCCAAGGAGCTTTCACTCAGATGGAACCAGGTTTCAGCTGCTGTGCAATGTTGACGCCCTTCCTCCCAGAGATGTGCAATCATCACCCGGACTGGATACATCCCAGCAAACATATATTTTTAAGAAGATCAGGACTTTTGCAATGAAAAGGCCATGTACATTATATGCTGCTCCAAAGGGCAGGACAGAAATATGCTCTCAGGCTAGATTCATTTGTTCATATCATAGCATGGCCTGAACCAAAATTACTCAAATTATCTTATGATACAGGCCTAGGTCTAGATATTGTTTTTACCTTTATGTGTTAAGTTTTTCCCAATTGTAGGCTACTATTTCATTTGTATTTATTTAACCTTTATTTAACTAGGCAAGTCAATAAGAAAGAGTTCCAAACCTCTCTGCCAATAACAGCTAGTTTTCAGTTTTCCCCCCCTTTCTTGTTGAGAAATTGCTATTTAATAAGAAGCTATTATTTTAATTGACAACAATCACAGTGATGTACTTAATTGTTACCCACTGATGGTGTGTGTGTGTGTGTGTGTGTGTGTGTGTGTGTGCACAGTAAACATGGGAGCTTTTATGTCACTCACACAATGCCCCATATGATGCCACCCATTGACAGGACACTAGAGACTGTGCAGGGCTCCAGTTACAGACCCAGCCAGTCAGTTGGGATATTCCAGGTAGGAGCTAGTGATTAGTTAAAGTGCAACTTACAGCATTTTAACTACTTTGCAGATATGAACCAACCAGACAATCATATCAGTAAAAAATATCCAATTCCCAGTTTGATTCAAAACCAACTTTCACAAATACGTTCTATTTGACAAGAAATTACATGCCTTACAGTAATGCATTGTTGGCAGAATAGATGGATGCGGTTCAATATATGATTCATATAATTCACCAATACATTTCTTGGTAGTCTAAAAAGATTGCTATCAGGTTGTAAATCACAGCTGGCCTGATGCATTGTTTGCTGCCTCCACCCATTTGGTTTCAGTTTCAATTACTCAATATTTTTAACAAAAATGTATGACTGTAACTAAGGCTGTGAATGTCTATACACTCAAACTAGCAAGGGCAATGATCACAAGTCAGTCACAATGTGGCTAATAGGCAAGCGCACATGTGTCAAACACAAGGCTCGCAGGCCGAATAGGACACACAAGCGAGTATAAATGAGTCAACAGTTGAGTCATCTACTTTTTGAAATTCCAGCCTAATGCACTCGCATCGGTGAATTTCAGTGAACTTCAATTGCGCTCCTTTCGTATGTCCCTTTTACAGCGCTACTCCACTACAATACATTTTGAGTGTACCATGCAGCAGTGCTGCATTCAACCACAGCGGTGATCCATGCAGTGCAAAAAATGAATAATGTTTTAAGTTTAAATGTTACAACAACATATAGCTACGTTTTTGTCTTTTGGAGTTATTAAATACCTGGGCTAGCATATATATTCATGTAGCTAGCTATTTATTTAGCAAGCTAAAGGCACGGAGCCTGACGTTAGCTAGATATCTGCTGGGAGCATGTCATATTATTGGAGGAGTGGGTGAGTGACTTTTTCCCCTGATATAATTTTTTCGATGGCTACAGCTAGAGGTGCAGGTGTCATTTGGTTAGCTAGCAAGAATTGTGAACCACTTTACTGGCTAGCTAGCTATTCTGAATGACTGTTATTCACAGTTAGCAAATGTATTTTGCATCGATCAAATGGGCAGGCAGGCAAGTTCCCATTCAGTCGTCAAAACGTGATTTGGGACAACCATGCAACACATTTTGGGCCAAGCTCTGTTGCCTGACTACTGCAGCACTGTGCATGATATTTATTTTTTTAACAAGAACCCTCCTCCACCTGTTTGACAAGGGAACCCTCCCTACACATACACTGTCAGACTTCCTGATGGGCCACCCCCAGGTGGTAAGGGTAGGCAACAACACATCTGCCATGCTGATCCGCAACACACAGGCCCCTCAGGGCTACGTGCTTAGTCCCCTCCTGTACTCCCTGTTCACACACGACTGCGTGGCCAAACACGACTCCAACACCATCATTAAGTTTGCTGACGACACAACGGTGGTAGGCATGATCACCGACAACGATGAGACAGCCTATAGGGAGGAGATCAGAGACCTGGCAGTGTGGTGCCAGAACAACAACCTCTCCCTCAACGTGAGCAAGACAAAGTAGAAAAAAGGAGGGCCGAACACTCACATTCACATCGACGGGCTGTAGTGGAGCGGGTCGAGAGTTTCAAGTTCCTTGGTGTCCTCATCACCAACAAACTATATCATGGTCCAAACACACCAAGACAGTTGTGACGTGGGCACGACAATGCCTTTTCCCCCTCAGGAGATTGAAAAAAGTTCTACAGCTGCACCATCAAGAGCATCCTGACCGTTTGCATCACCGCCTAGTATGGCAACTGCTCGACATCCGACCGTAAGGTGCTACAGAGAGTAGTGTGTACGGCCGAGTACATCACCGGGGCCAAGCTTCCTGCCATCCAGAACCTATATACTTGGCGGTGTTATACTTGGCGGTGTCAGAGGAAGGAAATTGTTAAAGACTCCAGTCACCCAACTCATAGACTGTTCTCTCAGCTACAGCACGGCAAGCAGTACCGAAGCTTCTACCCCCAAGCTGAACAATGAATCAAATGACAACCCGGACTATTTGCATTGACACACCCCCTTTGTTTTTTACACTGCTGCTACTCACTGTTTATTATCTATGTATAGTCACTTTACCTCTACCTACATGTACAAATTACCTCGACTAACCTGTATCCCCTCACATCGACTTGGTACCGGTACCCCATGTATATACATTGCCTTCGGAAAGTATTCAGACCCCTTGACTTTTTCCACATTTTGTTACATACAGCCTTATTCTAAAATTGATTACATCGTTTTTTTTCATCATCAATCTACACACAATCCCCTAAATGACAAAGCAAAAAAAGTTTAGATATTTTTGCAAATTTGTAGGCAAGTCAGTTAAGAACAAATTCTTATTTACAATGACAGCCTAGGAACAACTGCCTTGTTCAGGGGGAGAACAACAGATTGTTACCTTGTCAGCTCGGGGATTTGATCTAGCAACCTTTACGGTTACTGGCCCAATGCTCTAACCACTAGGCTACCTGCCGCCCCACCAGTCAAAAGTGTGGACACACTACTCATTCCAGGGTTTTAATACATTTTTACTGTTTTCTACATTGTAGAATAATAGTTAATACATTATTGCTGATGATTTGTATTTATTTAATCAATTTTAGAATAAGGCTGTAACTTAACAAGATGTGGAAAAAGTCAAGGGGTCTGAATACTTTCCAAAGGCATTTGTCACGTCCTGGCCATAGAGAGTTCTTATTTTCTATATTGGAGTAGGTCAGGGCGTGACTGGGGGGTTAGTCTAGTTTATATTTTCTATGTGGGGTTCTAGTTTCTTTTTTCTATGTTGGTGTTTTGTATGATTCCCAATTAGAGGCAGCTGGTAATTGTTGTCTCTAATTGGGATCATATTTAAGTAGCTGTTTTTCTCACTTGTGTTTATGGGATATTGTTTAGAGTTAGTGCATGTAGCATCTCTGTAGTCACGGTTCGTTTAGTCATTTATTGTTTCACTTTATAATAAAGATGTGGAACGCTACTCATGCTGCGCCTTGGTCTGACATTTATTCCAGCGAACGTGACAGCATTGTAGCCTCATTTTTGTTACTTTAAAAAAAAGTTTATTTAGTAAATATTTTCTTAACTATTTCACGGTAAGGTCTACACCTGTATTCAGCGCATGTGACAAATACAAATTGATTTGACATATGAGACCATGATCCTATATCTGCCCAGTAACTATCAACAGCTGCACCTACATGCCCTGTGGTTGGTTGAGTGGATGGATGGGTAGCCTTCTTTCCTAAAATAACTTTAACACTGTGGAGACACAGGATACAGGAGGCCATATCTGGAACTCACCTACTGACTAGTCTGGCTGGCCGGAGGGAGAATGGGTAGAGGGTCACACTAAGCCACTCAGTCACACCACAAGACGAGAGCCCCAATGTGCGCTCTAAACAGGAAGCCTTTTGCCTCTTGCTAGGCCATCATTGTAAATAATAATTTGTTCTTAGTTGACTTTCTTGGTTAAATAAAAAAAACATACATACATATATATGTATACACACACACACACACACACACACACATACATATATATATAACGCAGGTGGCGCGTGGGTTTCAAGTTTGGGGAAGCTGTATATGTTTTTCCACACAAACATCCTCTTTAGGCCTATAATAAAGCGTCCTATGATTCATCACATTTAAATCCTAATGTGATGAGTATATTCGGTAACAGTAGGTCTATTCATTGTAATATGTCTAACTCAGTCATTGTTTGCAAAACAGAACTGAACAGAGCTCGGCAGAGAGCGTAGTCTATGCAGTGCAGCGCAACGGAGTTTCTATGGTCCGGGAAAATGTGGCCTTTTAGAAATCCTATGTCATTTGACATGACTGGAGATGTTAGCAGAACCTATTTAATACCCCAAAAATTATCGAAATGACTGGCACAAACTGAGAATTAAAAAACAACTTTGTATTGAATGCAACAAATAGACGAGGCTATGAAAAGAGGGGAGGCGCACCGATGGTATACCTACAATATGACATCCATAGCCCGAATGAGGAAATTGTTGTCCTCAAAAAAATTCCCAGCACTGACTTCGCATTGATAAAGCCGGGCACTACGCACTCAACTCACCGACGATATGGCGGGTGCGCTAGTTACAATAGCCTATATACAGTTGAAGTCGGAAGTTTACATACACCTTAGCCAAATACATTTAAACTCAGTTTTTCACAATTCCTGACATTTAATCCGAGTAAGAATTCCCTGTCTTAGGTCAGTTAGGATCACCACTTCATTTTAAGAATGTGAAATGTCAGAATAATAGTAGAGAGAATGATTTATTTCAGCTTTTATTTATTTCATCACATTCTCAGTGGGTCAGAGGTTTACATACACTCAATTAGTATTTGGTAGCATTGTCTTTAAATTGTTTAACTTGGGTCAAACATTTTGGGTAGCCTTCCACAAGCTTCTCACAATAAGTTGGGTGAATTTTGGCCCATTCCTCCTGACAGAGCTGGGGTAACTGAGTCAGGTTTGTAGGCCTCCTTGCTCGCATACACTTTTTCAGTTCTGCCCACAACTTTTCTGTAGGATTGAAGTCAGGGCTTTGTGATGGCCACTCCAAAACCTTGACTTTGTTGTCCTTAAGCCATTTTGCCAGAACTTTGGAAGACTGATTGGGGTCATTGTCCATTTGGAAGACCCATTTGCGACCAAGCCTTAACTTCCTGACTGATATCTTGAGATGTTGCTTCAATATATCCACATAATTTTCCTCCTCATGATGCCATCTATTTTGTGAAGTGCACCAGTCCCTCCTGCAGCAAAGAACCCCCACAACATGATGCTGACCCCCCCTGCTTAACGATTGGGATGGTGTTCTTCGGCTTGCAAGGCTCCCCTTTTTCCTCCAAACATAATGATGGTCATTATGGCCAAACAGTTCTATTTTTGTTTCATCAGACCAGAGGACATTTCTCCAAAAAGTACAATCTTTGTCCCCATGTGCAGTTGCAAACCGCTTTATGGCGGTTTTGGAGCAGTGGCTTCTTCCTTGCTGAGTGGCCTTTCAGGTTATGTCGATATATAGGACTCGTTTTACTGTGGATATAGATACTTTTGTACCTGTTTCCTCCAGCATCTTCAAGGTCATTTGCTGTTGTTCTGTGATTGATTTGCACTTTTCACACCAAAGTACGTTCATCTCTAGGATACAGAACGCGTCTCCTTCCTGAGCGGTATGACTTGCGTACTATTGTTTGTACAGAAGAACGTGGTACCTTCAGGCGTCTGGAAATTGCTCCCAAGGATGAACCAGACTTGTGGAGGTCTACAAGGTCTTGTGGAGGTCTTCCAAGCTGTTTAAAGGCACAGTCAACTTAGTGTATGTAAACTTCTGACCCACTGGAATTGTGATACAGTGAATTATAATTGAAATAATCTGTCTGTAAACAATTGTTGGAAAAATTACTTGTGTCATGCACAAAGTAGATGTCCTAACCGACTTGCCAAAACTATAGTTTGCTAACAAGAAATTTGTGGAGTGGTTGAAAAACAACTTTTAATGACTCCAACCTAAGTGTATGTAAACTTCTGACTTCAACTGTAGGCTTCTCTGGCTGTTGAGAAATAATTATGGTAGCTACGGAGAGACAGAATTCTACTATTTTCAGTAGGCATATGGCCAACTGCTTTACAATCGTATTGTATTACGATTGTATTACACTGACAGCAGCAACTCAACAATCGGTTATTTGCTGCGCTGTTCGAATTACTGGCTTCTTGGCTGTGGCTATATGAGCTAGCCGCTACGGAATCTATCACTCTATTCAGAGCTGACAGGTTAAGAACCAACACTGATGGACTGTGGCAGCAGTCTCTAGCCAGGTGTGCGGAGCCCGGAGTCTACTTCAGAGCGTGAACGCCAGTCCAAATTCCTATTGGGATGCCGAAGCAGGAGTATTTCACAACAGGCCTTCCCATCTTTTTCATTGTCACGGTTGTCGTCGGTGAAAGAGGACCAAAACGCAGCAGGTAAAACAAAAATTCCCCTCTACTAAAGGGAGGGAAGGGAGGGTGGCTGCCGTCGACGACGGCACTGTGCTACACCCCCCCTCCCCAACCCACCTATATCAGGAGGTGGCTCCGGTTCAGGCCTTTTCCGGCAGTCGGGCCACTCTGGCAGTTCGGGGCAGTCTGGCAACTCGGGGCAGTCTGGCAACTAGGGCAGTCTGGGCAGTCTGGCAACTCGGGACAGTCTGGGCAGTCTGGCAACTCGGGACAGTCTTGGCAGTCTGGCAACTCGGGACAGTCTGGGCAGTCTGGCAACTCGGGACAGTCTGGCAACTCGGGACAGTCTGGCAACTCGGGACAGTCTGGGCAGTCTGGCAACTCGGGACAGTCTGGGCAGTCTGGCCACTCCGGCAGTTCAGGGCAGTCTGGCCACTCCGGCAGTTCAGGGCAGTCTGGCCACTCCGGCAGTTCAGGGCAGTCTGGCCACTCCGGCAGTTCAGGGCAGTCTGGCCACTCCGGCAGTTCAGCGCAGTCTGGCCACTCCGGCAGTTCAGCGCAGTCTGGCCACTCCGGCAGTTCAGCGCAGTCTGACCTCTCTGGCGACTGTTGACTGGCGGGCAGCTCTGACGACTGTTGACTGACGGGCAGCTCTGACGACTGTTGACTGGCGGGCAGCTCTGACGACTGTTGACTGGCGGGCAGCTCTGACGACTGTTGACTGGCGGGCAGCTCTGACGACTGTTGACTGGTGAGGCTGGGTTTACGCACTAGAAGCCTGGTGCGTGGTGCTGGTACTGGGCGTACCAGATTGGGAACACGCACCTCCAGGCTAGTGCGGGGAGCTGGCCTGGGGCTCCATTCTTGCCCCGCAAAACTGCCCTTGTGCCCCCCCAAAAAAAATTCTTGGGGCTGCCTCTCGAATTTCCTAAGGTCTTCCATCGCCCTGGAAACACTCCTCCTTAACTCGGCCCATGTCCATCCCTCCTCCTCGTTCCTCTGCTGCTTGGTCCATAGTTGGTGGGGTGTTCTGTCACGGTTGTCGTCGGTGAAAGAGGACCAAAACGCAGCAGGTATGTGTTTTCTCATCTTGATGATTATTTATTTACAAAATGAATACCAAAATAACAAAACACGAAAATGAACGAACGAACAACAAACAGTCTGGTAAAGCATAAGGCTGAACACAGAACAATCACCCACGAATTACAAACACAAACACACCCCAATATATGGGACTCTCAATCAAAGGCAGATAGACAACACCTGCCTTCAACTGAGAGTCCCAACCCCAATCAACACAACATAGAAACACTCTCACCAGACTACACATAGAAATACATAAACATAGACTATAAACCACAACCCCGGAAATACTACATCAAACACCCTTTAAACAAACACACCACCCTGAACCACATAAAACAAATACCCTCTGTCACGTCCTGACCAAACTACAATACTAATTAACCCTTATACTGGCCAGGACGTGACATTCATGTTTAAACGGATTGTGAATTACAGGCAATAAATGCTGCTAGAAATCAATACCCGGCATGAACAGAGCGCCCCATGTCTGAGATGAATATGCTATAGAGTAAACAAATGATAAATTACTGCTGTTTTATTAGTAACATGCACAGGCTACTGCTTTACATACAAATAACAATTTATTTAAACTGTTTGCAAATTACATTTCTTTAAAAATAATACATTTTACGTACACCTTTCAGGACACTCAATGACACCGTATATTAAAAGTAGGCCAACATAAAATCAGGTGCAGTACATAATATAATAAATTCAAGTGTATCAATCAAATTGCAGGACCAGACCAAACAGGAATGTACAAAGTGAGTGGGCTATGCTACAAAATAGCACAGGCATATCGGCTCGGATTACTGTACAGTTTAAGGAAATAGGCAAATCCGTCAATTCATTTATTGGTCTCTCACAAAAGAACAAAACAAACACTTCTGAACTCGTCACATGTAAGGTCTCAGAGAAGCCAATAGCGTTGGCTGGCCGAGAGTACTTAGCACCTCAATGTAATTTGCGCACCAATTTTACATGTAGAATCGCATGAAAAATGTCGTCAGTCAAACGTCTACAGCGGGTGGTCCCTAAAATGATGCTTGCTGAATGATCGGCAGGCGAAATGCTAGATCTACATTCGGTGCAATGTGTGCGAGCCTTAACTGTAAGAGGGAAAACAACTAGGCCTATACACATTTCACGAAGAATTCAAATTTAGCAGAGAAAGGCTTTTTGTTAATTATACATGACTGGCATAATCTGTTCATTATGTTCATAACTGTATTATCATGGCCTTGGGATTCCTGTCGGTGTCACTGATCCCGCTCTCTCATGAAAATAAACGTTCAACCCAGACCAAGACCAATGCAAAGGACAAACGCCATGAGCTTTTAATGCAGCATCACTAAAGTGTGAACAACGACAATTGTTTTATTTTGACACAATAAACCCTGAGAAGTAATCAAAGTTATATAATATGAATATCAACGTCAAGCAGCTTTCATGAAATTCAACAAACAAATATTGAAACACTTCGTCCTGGAAATTAAGCAATTATGGTTACAAACAAAAGCATTCAGTGTAGGCTATAAATGGCATAGTAGCTGCCAAAGCAACAGTGATTAAAAAATAACACTTTTACTCGCCAATAACCAATGGTAGCGCCTGGCGCGAAATACGAAAAACCTTAAAAATGCTATAATTTCAATTTCTCAAACATATGACTATTTTACACCATTTGAAAGATAAGACTCTCCTTTATCTAACCACATTGTCCGATTTCAAAAAGGCTTTACAGCGAAAGCGAAACATTAGATTATGTCAGGAGAGTACCCAGCCAGAAATAATCACACACCCATTTTTCAAGCTAGCATATATGTCACAAAAACCAAAACCATAGCTAAATGCAGCACTAACCTTTGATGATCTTCATCAGATGACACTCCTAGGACATTATGTTATACAATACATGCATGTTTTGTTCAATCAAGTTCATATTTATATCAAAAACCAGCTTTTTACATTAGCATGTTTTGTTCAGAACTAGCATACCCACCGAAAACTTCCGGTGAATTTACTAAATTACTCACGTTATACGTTGACAAAAAACATAACAATTATTTTAAGAATTATAGATACAGAACTCCTTTATGCAATCGCGGTGTCCTATTTTAAAATAGCTTTTCGGTGAAAGCACATTTTGCAATATTGTGAGTACATAGCCCGGCCATCACGGCTAGCTATTTTGGCACTCACCAAACTCAGATTTACTATAAGAAAAATTGGATTACCTTTGCTGTTCTTCATCAGAATGCACTCCCAGGACTTCTACTTCAACAACCAATGTTGTTTTGGGTACAAATAATCCATAGTTATATCCAAATAGCTCCGTTTTGTTCGTGCGTTCAAGTCACTATCCGAAAGGTGACGCGCCGGCACGCTTCGTGACAAAACATTTCAAAATATTCCATTACCGTACTTCGAAGCATGTCAAACGCTGTTAAAAATCAATTTTTATGCGATTTTTCTCGTAAAATAGCGATAATATTCCAACCAGGAGACGTTGTATCCGTTCAAACACTGAAAGAAAAACATGGAGTCGTCACATGCGCGCCAGTGCCATTGTCCTCAGAAGGACCACTCACCAAAACCCCTGCTGTTTTTCGCCCAGAGACTGCAGAGCTATCATTCCATGTTCTGGCGCCTTCCTAGAGCCAATGAAAGCCTTAGAAAATGTCACGTTACAGCAGAGATCCTGTATTTTCGATAAAGAGGCTATAGAAGGACAAGAAATGGTCAGACAGGGCACTTCCCATATAGAATCTTCTCAGGTTTTGGCCTACCATATGAGTTATCTTATACTCACAGACACCATTCAAACTTTAGGGTGTTTTCTATCCAAATCTACTAATTATATGCATATTGTAGTTTCTGGGCAGGAGTAATAACCAGATTAAATCGGGTACGTTTTTTATCCGGCCGTGAAAATACTGCCCCCTATCCCAAACAGGTTAATGGAGCAGCATCCAACGTAAGGTCTTTGCATCATATGCGTAGATAAGCTGTTCTGGGTCTATAGTTTTGGCAATGTCACTTGATGTGGAGAAGTGACAGGGAAGATGACCGTTCCTGACCCATCTCCAGGACGGCATGGTGAGTACCTGGCAGTAAAAAGAAGCCTTTCCAAGATGGAAGAAAACCGCGAGGCTGTCCGGTTAACTGTGCAGGCCTTCAACAACAGATTGAGCATGTGGGCCATGCAGTGAATGTAGACTGCCGCTGTATGTTCCTGGCGCATTTTCCGTTCACTTTGCCAGCCATGACAGCGGTTCCATTTAGCACTGGGCAACCACAGGTAGGTTGGAACTGCTTGATGTGGGTGTATATGGCTTCTGCGTTTGCCCGCTCTGAACAGTCGACAAAGCCCATGAACCGTTCTTGAACTTGCATTTGTTTTCTGTAACGGGTGCACACAGTCATCTCCTCTGTTTTGTAGCTGCGTGCCTAGTCAACCATTAGAGTTAAAAAGCCATTGGCCTCTACCTCCCAAATTATTTATTTTCTAGCCACATCCGCTGCAATTGCTATGAATTCATTTTGTGTTTCGTGGCTAGTGAGATTCAGGGACGTGTGTAGCTTGGCAATAAATGCCACTTCTCCTTTTGTGTGGAAGTGGGACATTTCTAAGAAGTTGCCCTGGTTGCTGGAGGTCTTGGGCTCATCATGCCCCATGCCCTCTCATCATGCGGCAGGGCATGATGATGAATAGTGGTTAGAGCATTGGGCCAGTAACCGAAAGATTGCTGCATAGAATCCCCGAGCTGACCAGGTAAACATCTTGTTCTACCCCTGAACAAGACAGGGTTGACTGTTCCTCGGTAGGCCGTCATTGTAAATAAGAGTTTGTTCTTCACTGACTTGCCTAGTTAAATAAATGCAATCCCCTGTTTTGCCAATAACATAAGGATGTCTGCTATAATGGATGCATATTCTCGGTTGTCATGTACTGTGTTTATGTAGGCTGAGCTCATCTGTGCCACCACCGAGCCCACATCTTTAGACAAGATTTGTATTTTGTCCCCAAGCATTCTCACAATATGTGATCATGCATCTATGTAATCAAGGTATACATTTTTTATTTTAAAATGCAATCTCTTTTTGGGCTTAGTTGTGGTAAATTTGCTGTGTAACCCTCCTCCCGACCATCCGCTCGGACAAAAATCAGCCCGCCTACCCCTGCCATATATGTTGTGCAATGTGGTGTGCTTTTTTTAGACGTTTTTGGCTGGCATTTCTCCAGTCTCACTCCGCTGTTGGGTAGTCGAGATACTGAAAGGCCTTGTAACGTTAATAGTCAGGGGTGAAGGCACGTTACTCCTTAACAAAGACAGTCTTGGGGTCATCCGGGAGGCAAGGCTGCGCTGGCCCACTGTCCTTCATCCCCAAATAATAACAGGGTAGCTGGTTTAGCTAATTTGCGCCTTATATGGGTGATATGGGTAATGCGGGTTAGATTTTATTTGTAAAATATTTTTCACAAAAAATAACTACAGTATATCATGCATAAAAACATAGAAACAACATATGGTATTTAGTCAGGAAAATACAATTTCACAGAAATGGTAGTAGAAGGTGAACATTTGTTGCGTACATATCCTGATGATGCTGCGTCCGATTTGCGCAAAAAAACTCTGTCGGTGGGATCGAAGCATAACTCTACCAGATATCGTACACAGGCCTGCATGCGTTTACCACATGTGACAGCAAACAAGCTATAGAGACACAGGAGGGCATATAATGATTCCCTATTTGCACAGCTACAGTGACATAAAGTGCACAGCTGCACACATACAGTACCAGTCAAAAGTTTGGATACACCTACTCATTCAAGGGTTCTTCTTTATTTTTGCTATTTTCTACATTGTAGAATATTAGATGAAGACATCAAAACTATGAAATAACACATATGGAATCATGTAGTAACCAAAAAAGTGTTAAACAAATCAAAATATATTGCACACTCTTGGCATTCTCTCAACCAGCTTCACCTGGAATGCTTTTCCAACCGTCTTGAAGGAGTTCACACATATGCTGAGCACTTGTTGGCTGCTTTTCCTTCACTCTGCGGTCCAACTCATCACAAACCATCCCAATAGGGTTGAGTTCGGGTGATTGTGGAGGCCAGGTCATCTGATACAGCACTCCATCACTCTCCTTCTTGGTCAAATATCATTGTCATGTTGAAAAACAAATGATAGTCCCACTAAGCGTAAACCAGATGGGATGGCGTATCGCTGCAGAATGCTGTGGTAGCCATGCTGGTTAAGTGTGCATGAATTCTAAATAAATCACAGACAGTGTCACCAGCAAAGCACCCGCACACCATCACATCACCTCCTCCATGCTTCACAGTGGGAACCACACATGCGGAGATCATCCGTTCACCTACTCTGTGTCTCACAAAAGCACAGCGGTTGGAACCAAAAATCACAAATTTGGACTCATCAGACCAAAGGACAGATTTCCACTGGTCTAATGTCCATTGCTTGTATTTCTTGGCCCAAGAAAGTCTCTTCTTCTTATTGGTGTCCTTTAGTAGTGGTTTCTTTGCAGAAATTCGACCATGAAGGCCTGATTCATGCAGTCTCCTCTGAACAGTTGATGTTGAGATGTGTCTGTTACTTGAACTATTTATTTGGGCTGCAATTTCTGAGGTGCAGTTAACTCTAATGAACTTTGCATCCTTTGCAGCAGAGGTAACTCTGGGTCTTCCTTTCCTTTGGCGGTCCTCATGACAGCCAGTTTCCTCATAGCGCTTGATGTTTTTTGTGACTGTAGTTGATGAAACTTTCAAAGTTCTTGAAATGTTCCGCACTGACTGACCTTCATGTCTTAAAGTAATGATGGACTGTCATTTCTCTTTGCTTATTTGAGCTGTTCTTGCCATAATATGGACTTGGTCTTTTACCAAATAGGGCTATCTTCTGTGTACCACCCCTACCTTGTCACAACACAACTGGCTGAAATGCATGAAGAAGGAAAGCAATTCCTTAAATTAACTTTTAGCAAGGCACACCTGTTAATTGAAATGCATTCCAGGTGACTACCTCATGAAGCTGGTTGAGAGAATACCAAAAGTGTGTTCATAGTTTTGATGTCTTCACTATTATTCTACAATGTGGAAAATATTAAAAATAAAGAAAAACCCTAGAATGAGTAGGTGTGTCCAAACTTTTGACTGGTATGTTCAAGAAGGCACAACCCAACTGTCTAACCCCATAATGTATTCAGTGATACAGTGAAAAGGTACTTTAGTTTAATCTGGTCCCCATTGCCAGTTGACGCACCTCTGTTTGACGTACAGTCGTGGCCAAAAGTTTTGAGAATGACACAAATATTAATTTTCACGAAGTTTGCTGCTTCAGTGTCTTTAATATATTTTTGTCAGATGTTACTATGGAATACTAAAATATAATTACAAGCATTTCATAAGTGTCAAAGGCTTTTATTGACAATTACAGGAAGCTGATGCAGAGTCAATATTTGCAGTGTTGACCCTTCTTTTTCAAGACCTCTGCAATCTGCCCTGGCATGTTGTCAATTAATTTCTGGGCCACATCCTGACTGATGGCAGCCCATTCTTGCATAATCAATGCTTCTAATAATCAATTCTCAAAACTTTTGGCCACGACTGTACATTGTGGCTGTAGTCGGTTCCATACAGTACATTATGGGTGCGTTCGTAAATTCACTCTGGCTGTCTACTCCGATTTCAGAGCACTCTCGTCTCACTGTGCCAGAGGCAAAGCGCAGAATAACTGATTAATTTACGCTTGGATCAACCCTACTCCTCGGCCAGAGTGTCTAGTATGCGCTCGGAACGCTCCGAGAGCGAAACGCTCTGAATATACGAACGGACAATCTGACAAGGTGAAGAGAGGTATAATCTGACAACGCCCTGAATTTACAAACACCTAGAGCACATTCTGGCACTCCAGATTGAAGTCACGAACACACTCTATGATAATAAAACTCTGTCATGCACCAGAAGCCATCCATATATCCACGTAGCCCATTCCCCCTAACTGGGTGTTCTGAGGTTCTCCTCTCTGTTAGCGAGTCATGATCCACACTATTGCCTGCCTGCCATGGGCCGTCACTCACAGCCAATTAGCAGTCAGGGTCCCCTCCAGTCTATTGTTACATCACAGAGAGAGGACACAGCATCCATATAGACCAGAGCCCAGGCAGGGTCGGTTTAGGACATTACAGAACAGTCACAAATGATTTGTGTCGAATCGATATGATTGTCTATCCTCAACAGTGGAGGGTAATGTCAGCTCTATACATGACATTATACAGTACATTCCTATCTTATAAATACATCACAGGCCATTGTGATAATGGGACTGATGGGAAGGCTGGGGCTGGATGAGTATTGGCTGCACTACTGTCTAAGGTCAATGGGGCATGCTGCAATACACTAGTAGGGAAGTGTATTCTATTGATACACAGTAAAAAAAATGCAGGTAGAGTAGCTTACACTGCAGGTTCTTGTGTGCAGTGTTGCTCGGATGACTCTAGAATGTAAAAAAAGGATGGCTCCTCCCAAAGTCACGACTCAACCGTGGTAGTGTGTGTGCCCCTCTGGCTTAGGGGACACGGTATATGCACACACACACACACACACACACACACACACACACACACACACACACACACACACACACACACACACACACACACACACACACACCCTCCTGTTCCCTTGGGAGCAGGCAAGCATGTTGCTGTATCTGGGAGCAGTACAGGCAGCACCAAGGAGAAACTCAGAATAGAGGGAGGGTAGGCGAGGGGGCAAGGAGGGGGCAGCGCTGCTGTAGAATGCTGTCACTGGAGCTCTCTGCATAGGCTCACTCCTCTTCCACTCCTCCCTCCATGTTCTGCTCCAACCTACCATACCACACTGTCAGTCGGCTTGATACTGTTTCAGCGAGAGACCCCATCCTCCCCAGTGTGTGTGTGCCTTCTGATGCAGAGGTGTCAATGTATGAAACAAACCCTGGTGAAAAACAACCACTAGTGTGAGGTGTTAAATATAGCCTTGTGAAGACATGTTCTGATCGTTTATTTGTGCGTGTGTGTATCTCTACCCATGCGTAGTGCATATGCTGCGTTGCGGTGTGGTGCATGAGATAGATGCGTGATGTGCTGGCTGTAGTATTCAGCAGTGGTGTGGTACGGTCTATGCTGCTCTGACACGTTGCTGAGGAGGCTGCCTGACTGCGTACGAGGAGATGTATCTCGGTGAAGGGTGAACAGGGAAGGGGTAGGTAGGGAGGATGTGATGGAGAGAGAGAGCGAAGCGAGAGCACGTGATTGGGTGAGAGGGTGGAGATGCGTATGGCATGCCGAGGGTGGAGCTTAGCATCAGGCAATTCCTGCTCTCTGTTTCTTTCTCTCTCCTCTGTCTCTCCTCACACTCACGGCATCCCCATTTTTCCGCTCACTTCTAGTAAGTTCACCTGCTCTCCCTTTCTTGTCCTTCATCCTCCTCTTTGTGGGCTATTTCAATGGACTCTGTGTGTTCTTATGGACTATTATCCGCTTCCTCCCAACTTGGTCTGAGCAACAGGGGGGCTTTCCAGGCACCAGCACTCCCTCTCTTGGTTTTCATCCCCCTCACTGGGGGGAGGGGGGAGGACTAAGGGTGGGGGTGTATAGCACCTCCTGGGGCACGTGTGGGGGTAAGACGGAGGCGGATAGGTGTGGAGGGAGTAGGAGTGGTGAGGATGGTAATGCCGGCCCGTGGCTCTCCCTTCTTCCTGCTGCTACTGCTTCTCTGTAGGCTGTGTGTCTCAGGGGCACAGCCCTGCTTCCTCTTCTCGTCATGAGCCTGGCAGCAAGGGTCTCCTGCTCTGTGCTCAACTGCTTTGTAAGTTGCTCAAATTTCAAATTCTCTTCTGTGTGTGTGTGTGTGTGTGTGTGCGCCCGCGCACAAGTTTCTATCTGTATTGTGTGTGTTTTGAACATGCCGTGCTTCTCCCTTTCCTGCGTTGTGTGTGTGTGCGGCTTTCAGTCAGCGGTGGATGGAGGTGGGGTAGTGGTCGGCGCACGTGAGCGCTGCCCAGCTGCTAAGTAACCAATGGCGACCGTAAAGAAAATACTCAATTAATTACGTCCTCTTTTGATGTACAGTATGTGAGAAGGTCAATTTGTGGCTGTGAGTCTGTCGGTGTTCCGGTTCTCTCTTTTCTGTTCTAATCGAGGACAGAGCCACTTAAGATGGGTAGCGGTAGGGAGAGAGGGAGAAACAGGCGTGTTGCCCAAAATAGACCAGACTATGGACAGAGAAGGAACATGCATTGTGAAGAACACACTATTTTTTATACCACACAAATTACCAAAATGACAGACTACACTGTCACTGACATACTGAGATCAATAAAATCGGTTTTAAATGCAACCAATGGCATAGGCCAATGAAAAGAGTGGAGACAGATTATACAGTATGAAAAATAAATTATAGTCTACTAACTTTCCAGTGGCACTCACTCATGGAAACAGTTTTTCCCCGCAATTGTATTTTGAAATATTGCGAAATGCCTTATAGCTGCTGCTTATTGTTGAGTTGTGGCTGTCAATGAACAATCAGCTGTTTAATATTAGCTGCACAGGCTGCTAAATTGCTAAATCACAGTACACAGCATTTAAAAAAAGAAGAAGCGATAGATCCTCTGTAAATTATGCTCTCTGGTGTAGTATTTTCAATCATTACATGTATTTCTGTACAGACAGGAGTTGTAAAGGGAGGGTATATTACTGGAAACCAACGTTTACCAGTAAACTACCAGAATTGTTGTATCTTTTAAGGATTTTATGTAATCTAGTTATATTGGTGTCTGTAATTATATTTGAAATCAAATCAAATGTTATTTGTCACATGTTTCGTAAACAACTGGTGAAATGCTTACAAGATGTGACATGTTCACTAATAATAGTGGCCTTCTGTGTGGGCTTATCACATGTAAAGTATATGACATATTTCTATAAGATGACTTAAAAAAAGAAAGAAAGCTGTAAAACATCCTAAATATAAACCATCAATTTAGTGAATTCTATTGGTGTTTGATATGAGGGTTTCAGCATGAAAAATATATTTTTACACACTTATTTATTTGACTATGTCAGTATGTATTTGTCAATGTTTCGGCATCAAACTGGTGGCAGTTGTGAAAAAAGTAACGAGTTGCAGAGTTAATTGAAAATAATCCCATTGTTAATTAGATACTTTTAAAATGAATTATGCAATTTTCTCTTTAACCATATGGTCTATCTACTAGAAACACATGAACAATGTGGACACAGATATATATACTGCTCAAAAAAATAAAGGGAACACTAAAATAACACATCCTAGATCTGAATGAATAAAATAATCTTATTAAATACTTTTTTCTTTACATAGTTGAATGTGCTGACAACAAAATCACACAAAAATAATCAATGGAAATCCAATGTATCAACCCATGGAGGTCTGGATTTGGAGTCACACTCAAAATTAAAGTAGAAAACCACACTACAGGCTGATCCAACTTTGATGTAATGTCCTTAAAAGAAGTCAAAATGAGGCTCAGTAGTGTGTGTGGCCTCCACGTGCCTGTATGACCTCCCTACAACGCCTGGGCATGCTCCTGATGAGGTAGCGGATGGTCTCCTGAGGGATCTCCTCCCAGACCTGGACTAAAGCATCTGCCAACTCCTGGACAGTCTGTGGTGCAACGTGGCGTTGGTGGATGGAACGAGACATGATGTCCCAGATGTGCTCAATTGGATTCAGGTCTGGGGAACGGGCGGGCCAGTCCATAGCATCAATGCCTTCCTCTTGCAGGAACTGCTGACACACTCCAGCCACATGAGGTCTAGCATTGTCTTGCATTAGGAGGAACCCAGGGCCAACCGCACCAGCATATGGTCTCACAAGGGGTCTGAGGATCTCATCTCGGTACCTAATGGCAGTCAGGCTACCTCTGGCGAGCACATGGAGGGCTGTTCGGCCCCCCAAAGAAATGCCACCCCACACCATGACTGACCCACCGCCAAACCGGTCATGCTGGAGGATGTTGCAGGTAGCAGAACGTTCTCCACGGCGTCTCCAGACTCTGTCACGTCTGTCACATGTGCTCAGTGTAAACCTGCTTTCATCTGTGAAGAGCACAGGGCGCCAGTGGCGAATTTGCCAATCTTGGTGTTCTCTGGCAAATGCCAAACGTCCTGCACGGTGTTGGGCTGTAAGCACAACCCCCACCTGTGGACGTCGGGCCCTCATACCACCCTCATGGAGTCTGTTTCTGACCGTTTGAGCAGACACATGCACATTTGTGGCATGCTGGAGGTAATTTTGCAGGGCTCTGGCAGTGCTCCTCCTGCTCCTCCTTGCACAAAGGCGGAGGTAGCGGTCCTGCTGCTGGGTTGTTGCCCTCCTATGGCCTCCTCCACGTCTCCTGATGTACTGGCCTGTCTCCTGGTAGCGCCTCCATGCTCTGGACACTACGCTGACAGACACAGCAAACCTTCTTGCCACAGCTTGCATTGATGTGCCATCCTGGATGAGCTGCACTACCTGAGCCACTTGTGTGGGTTGTAGACTCCGTCTCATGCTACCACTAGAGTGAAAGCACCGCCAGCATTCAAAAGTGACCAAAACATCAGCCAGGAAGCATAGGAACTGAGAAGTGGTCTGTGGTCACCACCTGCAGAACCACTCCTTTATTGGGGGATGTCTTGCTAATTGTCTATAATTTCCACCTGTTGTCTATTCAATTTGCACAACAGCATGTGAAATTTATTGTCAATCAGAGTTGCTTCCTAAGTGGACAGTTTGATTTCACAGAAGTGTGATTGACTTGGAGTTACATTGTGTTGTTTAAGTGTTCCCTTTATTTTTTTGAGCAGTGTGTGTATATATATATATATATATATATATATATATATATATATATATATATATATACACCATTAGGTACCGAGATGAGATCCTCAGACCCCTTGTGAGACCATATGCTGGTGCGGTTGGCCCTGGGTTCCTCCTAATGCAAGACAATGCTAGACCTCATGTGGCTGGAGTGTGTCAGAAGTTCCTGCAAGAGGAAGGCATTGATGCTATGGACTGGCCCGCCCGTTCCTCAGACCTGAATCCAATTGAGCACATCTGGGACATCATGTCTCGCTCCATCCACCAACGCCACGTTGCACCACAGACTGTCCAGGAGTTGGCGGATGCTTTAGTCCAGGTCTGGGAGGAGATCCCTCAGGAGACCATCCGCCACCTCATCAGGAGCATGCCCAGGCGTTGTAGGGAGGTCATACAGGCACGTGGAGGCCACACACACTACTGAGCCTCATTTTGACTTCTTTTAAGGACATTACATCAAAGTTGGATCAGCCTGTAGTGTGGTTTTCCACTTTAATTTTGAGTGTGACTCCAAATCCAGACCTCCATGGGTTGATAAATTGGATTTCCATTGATTATTTTTGTGTGATTTTGTTGTCAGCACATTCAACTATGTAAAGAAAAAAGTATTTAATAAGATTATTTCTTTCATTCAGATCTAGGATGTGTTGTTTTAGTGTTCCCTTTATTTTTTTGAGCAGTATATATACAGTGTATTCGGAAAGTATTCAGACCCCTTTCCCCTTTTCTACATTTTGTTACGTTACAGCCTAATATGAAAATGGATTAAATACATTTTACCCTCATCAATCTACACACAATACGCCATAATGTCAAAGTGAAAACAGGTTTTTAGACATTTTTGCTAATTTATAAAAAATAAAATACAGAAATACGTTATTAATATAAATATTCAGAAACTTTGCCATGAGACTCGCAATTGAGCTCAGGTGTATCCTGTTTACGTTGATCATCCTTGAGATGTTTCTACAACGTGATTGGAACCCACCTGTGGTAAACTCAATTGATTGGACATGATTTGGAAGGCACACACCTGTCTATGTAAGGTCCCACAGTTGACAGTGCATGTCAGAGCAAAAACCAAGCCATGAGGTCGAAGGAATTGCCGTAGAGCTCCGAGACAGGATTGTGTCGAGGCACAGATCTGGGGAAGGGTACCAAAACATTTCTGCAGCATTGAAGGTCCCCAAGAACACAGTGGCCTCCATCATTCTCAAATGGAAGAAGTTTGGAACCACCAAGACTCTTCCTAAAGCTGGCCGTCCAGCCAAACTGAGCAATCAGGGGAGAAGGGCCTTGGTCAGGGAGGTGGCCAAGAACCCGATGGTCTCACTGACAGAGCTCCAGAGTTCTTCTGTGGAGATGGGAGAACCTTCCAGAAGGACTACCATCTCTGCAGCACTCCACCAATCAGGCCTTTATTGTAGAGTGGCCAGACGGAAGCCACTCCTCAGTAAAAGGCACATGACAGCCCGCTTGGAGTTTGCCAAAAGGCACCTGAAGACTCAGACCATGAGAAACAAGATTCTCTCCTCTGATGAAACCAGGATTGAACTCTTTGGCCTGAATGCCAAGCGTCACGTCTGTAGGAAACCTGGCACCATCCTTATGGTGAAGCATGGTGGTGGCAGCATCGTTCAATGGAGATGTTTTTCAGTGGCAGGGACTGCGAGACTAGTCAGGATCGAGGGAAAGATGAACGGAGCAAAGTACTGAGAGATCCTTGATTAAAACCTGCTCCAGAGCGCTCAGGACTTCAGACTGGGGTGAAGTTTCACCTTCCAACAGGACAATGACCCTAAGCACACAGCCAAAGACAACACAGGAGTGGCTTCGGGACAAGTCTCTGAATATCCTTGAGTGGCCCAGCCAGAGCCCGGACTTGAACCCAATCACACATCTCTGAAGAGACCTGAAAATAGCTGTGCAGCAACGCTCCCCATCCAACCTGACAGCTTGAGAGGATCTGCAAAGAAGAATGGGAGAAACTCTCCAAATACAGGTGTGCCAAGCTTGTAGCGTCATACCCGAGAAGACTCAAAACTGTAATCGCTGCCAATGGTGCTTCAACAAAGTACTGTGTAAAGGGTCTAAATACCTATCTAAATGTGATATTTTATTATTTATTTTATTTGATAAATTAGCAAACATTTCTAAAAACTTGTTTTTGCTTTGTCATTATGGGGTACAGTGTGTAGATTGAGGAGGGGAAAAAACGATTTAATCCATTTTAGAATAAGGGTGTAATGTAACAAAATGTGGAAAAAGTCAAGGGGTCTGAATACTTTCAAATGGCACTGTATATTTTCAAATAACTTTTCTGGCCCGCAAATTCCTTTTAGGGCCCACCTCAGATTTTTTTTTTATTGCCCATCCCTGCATTAATATTCTGTAATATAATAAACAAGGCAAGAACTCATGTAGTTATTAATAAATGCATTTCTTTAACTTCCAAAATCTTTTTTTACAATGGTGGGGAGTACTAAAATGGAGTCTGTGGCTTCAAAACAACGGCCACTGTCTGTCATCTAGTGTATATATAAATCATTGAATTCTACAGGGTGGAGACAAAATGTCAACTTTGTCACACACACCTTCATGTGCAGTCATGTGGCCTGGCAGGTTGAGCACGGCTGGATATATTAACTCTGTATGGACACCTCACTTGGCTGTGTTGTGTTTTTACTGTCAGTGATTCAGCTGAATTGGCTGTTCTCATATGGCTGCACCAGTCACTGTCTGTATAATTTAGTATCAAGACTCCCTTGTTACCTTTCACTTTTGAAAGAGGCTCGAAACTGAACGTTTTTTATAATGTCCCAAGCTTGCACTAGTCTTTGCTTTTGACACAGCTAAATAAAATAACTTCCATAGTTGAATTTCTAGCACTCATATGCTAGCTTGTCTTACATTTCTTTTGGCAAACTCCAGAAAATTAATTCAAAAGCTCTTAACTGAAGTCAAATGCTCCATTCCCCTTCTATCTTTCATCTCTACTCCTCTCCCTCTATCATGTTTGTTTCTTCTCCAAATATATTTCCGTCGGTAAATTGAGCCATAAAAATCAATTGTAATTGTTTTGTTTTTTGTTTCCGTAACTCAGACACCATTATAGCCCTCTCTCCTCTCTGTGTTGGCTAAGTGAATCAGGTGGAGTGCAATTGGAGCCAAGGGCTTCTGGGGGAGGCGGTGCATCTCTTTGTCTTTGCCCCTGGCCTGCATCAGCCACTCTGGCACCTGGGAGGGCTCCTATATCAAGTGGCAACCTGACTGGCATGGCACCTAGGCTACTATAATAGTGGGTGAGCCCTATGAGAGCCTGGCAACAGATGAGTCCTGGGTAGTGTTCAGTAGTGCTCAGGAGGGAGAAAATGGTTTGAAATGGGGAGGTACTGTCTCTCTGCCCCTGGCTTGTTGCTCCATCAGCACTGGCACCTGGAAGGACTCGCAGATCAAGTGCCACCCTGACTGCATAGTACCTGGTTGGTTAGGCCCCAATCAGAGCCTGGCAGCAGATGGGCTGTGTGATGAGTGGTGCCCTGAGTCTCACTATCGCTCTCCATCTCTCACTCCATCACACCGTCCTATTAGAGGCTCAAAGGCACTTCAGCATTCCCTGTATTATTTCTAAGTTTAGGCTACCACAGTTTCTGCACATTCAGTTCCAGCTATAAAAAGTAGCGCTAGCCACGTGACCTGAGGTCAAGGAATTTAAAATTGAATTTTCATTCCATGTGCTTTCTCCCTGTTGATCCGTGAGGTCACAGGTAGCAGAATGTCTGCATTCTCTCTGAGGTCACTGCATTCTCCCTGTAGCTGATCTGATGGATGGATTATCTGCTGACAGTGCCCCATGATTTTAACATGTTTTAACAGAATAAGGGTGTTTTCACATATAGTTCTGAGCTATAGTTCGAATCAGAGTTCGATTATTTGTTACATTGTACAGTATTTTTGTTATTTGGTCCAGTTGGTTTCACATTGTCCAACAAACTAAAATGCCTAAACAAAATCCCGTGTTCATGCAAGTAATTTGTTTATTGGAGGAAAATGCTCTTTGATTATCAATCAGCATAACTTGTGTTTCCCAAACGTTATTACTTTAACTTTGATCTTCAAACAACGTGCGGTAAGAAACAGCACAAATGCCACTCTAACCGCAACGTGAATAGGCTATAGCCCCTATCTTCCCTAATCTGCATCGAATGCACTCATGAATGCGCTGCTACTCATAATGTGTCAGATATATCAAGTTATGGTATGCTACTGCATGCGTTTAAGCAAATGCTCGCCGCCAAACAACCAAATAATAATTCTACTGCACGCCAGTGGTTATTTTCTTTTGTTTGGTCCAGACTGCGTTCTCACCTGCAGCGAACTAGACCACCGTACAAATGGAATCGGACTGAGACCACCCTTTTTGAGCGAACCAAGGTGCGTTGTTTAGTGCGCTCCTGAGTGTGGATATTGTTCACAACAGTCCAAACAAACTGAACTAAGGGGGAAAATGAACCAAAACAATTTGGTGTGAAATTTGGTAATCAATGCACATTTCTGCCTGTGTGTGTCAGTGCTTGTGTGTACATGTACAGTCATGGCCAAAAGTTTTGAGAATGACAAAAATATAAATTTTCACAAGGTTTGCTGCTTCAGTGTCTTTAGATATTTTTGTCAGATGTTACTATGGAATACTGAAGTATAATTACAAGCATTTCATAAGTGTCAAAGGCTTTACATGAAGTTGATGCAAAGAGTCAATATTTGCAGTCTTGACCCTTCTTTTTCAAGACCTCTGCAATCTGCCCTGGCATGCTGTAAATTAACTTCTGGGCCACATCCTGACTGATGGCAGCCCATTCTTGCATAATCAATGCTTGCAGTTTGTCAGAATTGGTGGGTTTTTGTTTGTCCACCCGCCTCTTGAGGATTTACCACAAGTTCTCAATGGGATTAAGGTCTGGGGAATTTCCTGGCCATGGACCCAAAATATTGATGTTTTGTTCCCCAAGCCACTTAGTTATAACTTTTGCCTTATGGCAAGGGGCTCCATCATGCTGGAAAAAGTATTGTTCATCACCAAACTGTTCCTGGATGGTTTGGAGAAGTTGCTCTCAGAGGATGTGTTGGTACCATTCTTTATTCATGGCTGTGTTCTTAGGCACATTGTGAGTGAGCCCACTCCCTGGCTGAGAAGCAACCCCACACATGAATGGTCTCAGGATGCTTTACTGTTGGCATGACACAGGACTGATGGTAGCGCTCACCTTGTCTTCTCCAGACAAGCTTTTTTCCGGAAGCCCCAAACAATCGGAAAGGGGATTCATCAGAGAAAATTACTTTACCCCAGTCCTCAGCAGTCTAATCCCTGTACGTTTTGCAGAATATCAGTCTGTCCCTGATGTTTTTCCTGGAGAGAAGTGGCTTCTTTGCTGCCCTTCTTGACACCAGGTCATCCTACAAATGTCTTTGCCTCACTGTGCGTGCAGATGCACTCACATCTGCCTGCTGCCATTCCTGAGCAAGCTCTGTACTGGTGGTGCCCCGATCCCGCAGCTGAATCAACTTTAGGAGACGGTCCTGGTGCTTGCTGGACTTTCTTGGGTGCCCTGAAGCCTTCTTCACAACATTTGAACCGCTCTCCTTGAAGTTCTTGATGATCCGATAAATGGTAGATTTAGGTGCAATCTTACTGGCAGCCATATCCTTGCCCGTGAAGCCCTTTTTGTTCAAAGCAATGATGACGGCACGTGTTTCCTTGCAGGTAACCATGGTTGACAGAGGAAGAACAATGATTCCAAGCACCACCCACCTTTTGAAGCTTCCAGTCTGTTATTCGAACTCAATCAGCATGACAGAGTGATCTCCAGCCTTTTCCTCGTCAACTCTCACACCTGTGTTAACGAGAGAATCACTGACATGATGTCAGCTGGTCCTTTTGTGGCAGGGCTGAAATGCAGTGGAAATGTTTTTGGGGGATTCAGTTCATTTGCATGGCAAAGAGGGACTTTGCAATTAATTGCAATTCATCTGATCACTCTTCATAACATTCTGGAGTATATACAAATTGCCATCATACAAACTGAGGCAGCAGATTTTGTGAAAATGAATATTTGTGTCATTCTCAAAACTTTTGGCCACGACTGTACAATACATTTGGAAAGTTTTCAGACCCCTTGACTTTTTCCTCATCTTGTTACATTACAGCTATATTCTAAAATTGATTCAAATGTCCATGAGTGTGCAAAGCTGTCATTAAGGCAATGGGTGACACTTTTTTGTTTAACACTTTTTTGGTTATTACATTATTTCATATGTGTTATTTCATAGTTTTGATGTCTTCGCTATCATTCTACATTGTCAAAGGTGAAATAAATAAAATAAAATGTTGAAAATAAAGGAAAACTGTGGAATGCGTAGGTGTGTCCAAACTTTTGACTGGTACAGTCATTATGGTCAGATTTGACAGCATTGACAGCATCCGGTGACACCTTGACAGCATCCGGTGAAATTGCAGAGCGCGAAATTCAAATGACAGAAATCGTAATATTAAACATTCATGAAAATAAGAGTGTCATACATCATTTAAAAGCTTAACTTCTTGTTAATCCAGCTGCGTTGTCAGATTTCAAAAAGGCTTTACGGCGAAAGCACACCAAGTGATTACCTGAGGACAGCGCCCTCAGGACACAAAAGCATTACATACATTTTCCAACCAAGCGGAGGCATCACAAAAGTCAGAAATAGCGATAAAGTAAATCACTTACCTTTGAAGATCTTCATCTGGTTGCAATAACAAGGGTCCCAGCTACATAACAATCTTTTTGTTCGATAAAGTCCTTCTTTATATCCCAAAAAAGTCAGTTTCATTGGCGCACTAGACTCAGTAATCCTCCGGTTTCCGTCGTTCAAAATGCATACAAATGAATCCCGCAAGTTTTTAAAAATGTATTTTATTTCACCTTTATTTAACCAGGTAGGCTAGTTGAGAACAAGTTCTCATTTGCAACTGCGACCTGGCCAAGATAAAGCATAGCAATTCGACACATACAACAACACAGAGTTACACATGGAATAAACAGAATATACAGTCAATAATACAGTAGAACAAAAGAAAACAAAAAGTCTATATACAGTGAGTGCAAATGAGGTAAGTTAAGGCAATAAATAGGCCATGGTGGCGAAGTAATTACAATATAGCAATTAAACACTGGAATGGTAGATGTGCAGAAGATGAATGTGCAAGTAGAGATACTGGGGTGCAAAGGAGCAAGATAAATAAATAAATACAGTATGGGGATGAGGTAGGTAGATAGATGGGTTGTTTACAGATGGGCTATGTACAGGTGCAGGGATCTGTGAGTTACCAATAAACTTCTTCCAAACATATCAAACAACGTTCCTAATCAATCCTCAGGTACCCTAATATGTAAATAAACGATCAAATGTAAGACGGAGAATAACGGAGACCATTACCGGAGATAAATAACGAAGTACACTCACTCACTGGAACACGCAACAAACACTACAGCCAAAATGGGGGCCACTTACTAAAACTACAATTTCTAGCTCATTTAAAAAAACTGCCTGAAACTCTTTCTAAAGACTGTTGACATCTATTGGAAGCCCTAGGAACTGCAATCTGGGAGGTATTCCTTTTATAGTCCCATTGACAGCCATAGTAATCAAGGGTGAGCTGAAAAAAAAAGATCTGGATGGATTGTCCTCGGGTTTTCGCCTGCCATATCAGTTCTGTTATACTCACAGACATTATTTTAACAGTTTTGGAAATGTTATAGTGTTTTCTATCCAATACTACCATATATGCATATCCTAGCTTCTGGGCCTGAGTAACAGGCAGTTTACTTTGGGCACCTCATTCGTCCAAACTTCCGAATACTGCCCCCTAGCCCGAAGAAGTTAACTACACATGGTTGATGATATTACTGATTTATCTAGCTTGTCTTGCATTGCATATAATCAATGCGGTGTCTGTTACTTTATCATCGAATCACAGCCTACTTCGCCAAACGGGGGATAATTTAACAAAAACGCATTCGCGAAAAAAGCCCAATTGTTGCACGAATGTACCTAGCCATAAACATCAATGCCTTTCTTAAAATCAATACACAGAAGAATATTTTTTTAAACCTGCATATTTAGTTAAAAGAAATTCATGTTAGCAGGCAATATTAACTAGGGAAATTGTGTCACTTCTCTTGCGTTCATTGCACGCAGAGTCAGGGTATATGCAACAGTTGGGGCTGCCTGGCTCGTTGCGAACTAATTTGCCAGAATTGTACATAATTATGACATAACATTGAAGGTTGTACAATGTAAACGCAATATTTAGACTTAGGGTTGCCACCCGTTCGATAAAATACGGAACGGTTCCATGTTTCACTGAAAGAATAAACGTTTTGTTTTCGAAATGATAGTTTCTGAATTTGACCATATTAATGACCTAAGGCTCGTATTTCTGTGTTTATTATATTATTATTAAGTCTATGATCTGATATTTGATAGAGCAGTCTGACTGAGCAGTGGTAGGCAGCAGCAGGCTCATAAGCATTCATTCAAACTTTACTGTGTTTGCCAGCAGCTCTTAGCAATGCTTGAATCACAGCTGTGTTTATGACTTCAAGCCTATCAACTCCTGAGATTAGGCTGGCAATACTAAAGTGCCTATTAGAACATCCAATAGTCAAAGGTATATGAAATACAAATGGTATAGAGAGAAATAGTTGACGTGTCATAATTCCTATAATAACTACAACTTAAAACTTCTTAACTAGCAATATTGAAGAACTGGGAATATTGAACAACCAGCTTTCATATGTTCTAAGCAAGGAACTTAAACGTTAGCTTTTTTACATGGCACATACAGTTGAAGTCAGAAGTTTACATACACCTTAGCCAAATACATTTAAACTCAGTTTTTCACAATTCCTGACATTTAATCCTCGTAACAATTCCCTGTCTTAGGTCAGTTAGGATCTCCACTTTATTTTAAGAATGTGAAATGTCAGAATAATAGTTGAGAGAATGATTTATTTCAGCTTGTATTTCTTTCATCACATTACCAGTGGGTCAGAAGTTTACATACACTCAATTAGTATTTGGTAGCATTGCTAACCACAATATGTTGGGTGAATTTTGGCCCATTCCTGCTGACAGAGCAGGTGTAACTGAATCAGGTTTGTGGGCCTCCTTGCTCGCACACGCTTTTTCAGTGCTGCCCACACATTTTCTATAGGATTGTGGTCAGGGCTTTGTGATGGCCACTACAATACCTTGACTTTGTTGTCCATAAGCCATTTTGCCACAACTTTGGAAGTATGCTTGGGGTCATTGTTCATTTGGAAGACCCATTTGCGACCAAGCTTTAACTTCCTGACTGATGTCTTGAGATGTTGCTTCAATATATTCTATTTTTTTTCCTCTGTCATGACGCCATCTATTTTGTGAAGTGCACCAGTCCCTCCTGCAGCAAAGCACCCCCACAACATGATGCTGCCACCTCCGTGCTTCACGGTTGGGATGGTGTTCTTCGGCTTGCAAGCCTCCCCCTTTTTTCTCCAAACATAATGATGGTCATTATGGCCAAACAGTTCTATTTCAGACCAGAGGACATTTCTCCAAAAAGTACGATCTTTGTCCCCATGTGCAGTTGAAAATCATAGTCTGGCTTTTTTTATGGCGGTTTTGGAGCAGTGACTTCTTCCTTGCTGAGCGGCCTTTCAGGTTATGTCGATATAGGACTTGTTTTACTGTGGATATAGATACTTTTGTACCTGTTTCCTCCAGCATCTTCACAAGGTCATTTGCTGTTGTTCTGGGATTGATTTGCACTTTTCGCAACAAGTACGTTCATCTTTAGGAGACAGAACGTGTCTCCTTCCTGAGCGGTATGATGCCTGCGTCGTCCTATGGTGTTAGTACTTGCGAACTATTGTTTTTACAGATGAACGTGGTACCTTCAGGCGTTTGGAAATTGCTCCCAAAAATGAACCAGACATGTGGAGGTCTACATTTTTTTTCTGAGGTCTTGGCTGATTTCTTTTGATTTCCCCATGATGTCAAGCAAAGAGGCACTGAGTTTGAAGGTAGGCCTTGAAATACATCCACAGGTACACCTCCAATTGACTCAAATGATGTCAATTAGCCTATCAGAAGCTTCTAAAGCCATGACATCATTTTCTGGTATTTTCCAAGCTGTTTAAAGGCACAGTCAACTTAGTGTATGTTAACTTCTGACTCACTGGAATTGTGATAGAGTGAATTACAAGTGAAATAATCTGTAAAGAATTGTTGGAAAAATTACTTGTGTCATGCACAAAGTAGATGTCCTTACCAACTTGCCAAAACTATAGTTTGTTAACCAGAAATATGTGGAGTGGTTGAAAAACAAGTTTTAATGACTCCAACCTAAATGTATGTAAACTTCCGATTTCTACTGTATTGCACTTTTACTTTCTTCTCCAACACTGTGTTTTTGCATTATTTAAACCAAACTTAGCATGTTTCATTATTTATACGAGACTAAATAGATTTTATTTATGTATTATATTAAGTTAAAATAAAAGTGTTCCTTGTTCATTCAGTATTGTTGTAATTGTCATTATTACAAATATATATATATTTAAATCGTCCGAATTATCGGTATCGGCTTTTTTTGGTCCTCTAATAATCCGTATCGTCGTTGAAAAAATCAGAATCGGTCAACCTCTTGTTCTATCTCAGGAGAGCAGAACCTCGAGACAATAATATTAGAGATTGCGCACCAGCGGTTGATAACAAAGAGACACACACCTCCCCCATTGAGTTTAACCAACGCTGCCGTTCTGTTCTGCCGATGCTTAGAAAAACCAGTCAGATGTATTTTATCCATGTCCTTCAGCCACGACTCCAAGAAATTCTCGAACGGAGCTCCTCCAGTTTGTTTGTTTTCAAGTGACTGTACTTTCTCCAATAGAACGGGGGGTGGGTAGTTTTGTCACTCCCCCCTCCGAATACATCGCTCTGTTTCTTTCGTCATTCTTTGTCCCTTTTTTTAACCCTTGCAATCTTGTTGGAGATGTGCCTGTGACTAGACCTAGTGCTTTAGTTAGTATTGGGTAAAGTGGTGGACATTGAAAGCCATGTGCATAGTTGATGTTTCTGCCTCGGTGCTTGTGAGCAGAGCTCTACTGTTCCACTGGAACAGGCTGGATGGGCCTGTACTGTAGTCACTTGTCATATAACCTTCAAAACCCAGAGGATGTCCATGTCACGGTTGTCGTCGGGTAAAGTGGACCAAGACGCAGCGGGGAAATGTGCACTCATCTTTTATTTAAATGGAGAAGGAGGTGAACCAAAAAAACACGTACACCAAAAAAAAACAGAACAACTAATAACAGGCCGGTAAGGCACAAAGCTATACACAGCACAATCTCCCACAAATACTAAAACAAAAACATACCTATTTATAGAACCCTCAATCTGAGGCAACGAGAAAACACCTGCCTCCAATTGAGGGTTCAACCCCCAATAAACTAAACATAGAAATACAAAGAACTAGACTAAACATAGAAATACATTAACATAGAACAGTGCCCAAAACCCCGGAATAATAAATCAAACACACCACTAAACACACAACCACCCCGAACCACATAAAACAAATACCCCCTGCCACGTCCTGACCAAACTACAATAACAAATAACCCCTATTACTGGTCAGGACGTGACAGTCCATCTCATAGAGATAGATACAGTGTCTCTCTTTTTATAAAATGCAGTACAGAACACTCACAGTACTAATACAGGGGTTCTGTAAATTATCCAGAGAATTATAGTCCAGGCACAAAGCCCTAGTCAGATTAGGTGAATAGCATCGGTCTCACGATGAGTAACAAGGAAGAATTGGGTGAGAAACTAGGAATGGGATTTATCTCAGAAAAAGGGTGATTTTCATTTCCATAGCAACTAGACTCAGTCAGACTTATTCATGATTGCAGTAAATGTTCATATGCTGCCTTTCCTTTGTCTTTCTGTGTCTGAATACCTACAGTCACCCATCTTTTTTCTATTCTTCATGTTCCCTCTCTTTTTCTCCTTCAGCAGTCTATCACATTATTTTTCTATCTATACTTACAGTACAGTATTCCCTGGAAAGGGACTCTGTCACTCGACTCGCAGAGCTTTTTACAAAAGGATTAGAACGCCATTGTTTTTAGTTAATTAAAAAGACCAGCTGTGGCAACCCCATTCACTACTAGTGGCCTTAAGCTGAACTGTGTCAGAGGCTGAGCACTGAGGATCCCCTCAGAAGAACAGATGTACAGTATCACAGCTGTGGCAGATAAGGTGAAAAAATAAGTAATTCTTATAATAAGCCCAGATATGATGTGTTGGGACTGGGGAGGATGGAAAAGGGAAAGACGGAAGGAGAGGTGGATGGAAAAAGAGCGCTGAGACGTTAAGCTGCAGCGTGTTCTCCAGGTCCGGTTTTCTGACTCTGTGCTTGTTAGAGGGGGGAAGGGGGCGCAGGCAGGCAGGCTTTCAGAACAGCAGTGACGAAGCAAAAACGCGTTGTTGGCTTGTCTGTTGCAGCAGCACAGCACGCGCTGTTCTCTATCTTCCTGGCCTTGCCTGCAGGGACAGAGTAGAACGTTTCTCTCTCCCTGCCTCACTCTCTCTCTGCCTGCCTCATGCTCTCTCGCTCTCTGTCCTTTCTATCCTTTCTTTCTGTCCTCTCCGTCTGTCTTATTTTATCTGGAAGTGGACTACCATCAAATGGATGGGGCGGGAGAGAGACTAATAAGAAATGCATTAGCAGACTTTTGTTTACCTCCTGCGTCAAGCAGCCAAGTGTTTTTTTTCTTCTCTTTTTGCTATTCTGAAGCTCTGCTATGACCTGTTTGAGGTCATCAGGAGTTCAGCTGGGTGTCTGCAGGGCGCTTCATCTGCACTGTATTAATGGAAGACTTGACAGGTGAAAATATGATGGAAGCTCATCATTAGGCTGGCTTTGACCTGGTCTGTTCTTTCAGATCAGTGCACGGAAATGAAGGAGAGGAGATGCGGAGAGGACAAGGTGATTGAAAAAGAATGCAGTTGTTTGTACCACAATCTGCTCTGAATAATCTGAGCCTCTGACTTTCCTGTGCACAGGCTATCCACCTACTGTCTGCCAGCCTCTCAGCACTCTCCCTCCTATTGCTTCTGCTCTCTTTCTTTCCTTTGTCTCTGCTCCTAGTCCTCACAGTCCTATTTAACGCCTTTAAACCAGGGTTTCTGTCTGGGTCTGGGCCTGCCAGGAACAGTATTTTGAAGCTCTGCCTCTCCTGGCTCTCTGGATTCTTAATTTGGAAAGTGTGGCTCTTCTCTTAAGCCGTTGAATATCAAAACACCAAGCGACAAATTAAAACCCATGTCTGCATCTAAAATGGCACCTTATTCCCTGATAGCCCTGGTCAAAATTAGTGCATAACAGGGGAAAGGGTACCATCTCGGACTCACCCCCAGGTTTGTCAGTGGCAGTGTCTGGACTGGACTCAAATTCTGTTATGCACTGTGATGGGTTTATAGTGTAGTATTAATTAAAGGGTAGGAAGCAGGAGTTTTTACTCACCAAAATAAGAACACAGTGTGGTCAAAGCCTTACTAACTTAGTTGTAGTCATTTCTGGTTACCTATAACTCCAAAAATTGTTATGTTTTGGGTTTTTGAAATATTTATTAACTTATTTTCAGATATCTTTGGAACTACCAACGATGCACTAAAGTCAACGTCATTCAGAGAACCTACTCTGTGCTCCCGAGTTGCTAGCTAGCTTGAGCTAGCTAACGTTAGCCACTAGCTATGTTAGCAGGTACCTTAAAACTTCAATTTAACACAGTCTCAAATAGCCGCCTGTGTGATGTAAACAAGGAACAGATGGAGCATCCTGCACTTCAGCACCGGCAGGCTCTTGGTGTTTAATTGCCTCGGGCTCAAAACGGAAGAGGAAAATCATCCCTGCCTGCTCTAATTGCTTATTACTTTGTCTGTTCTTTGTTTGTTTTTCATCCTACTTTTTGTTTTGTCAACTTTTTTTTACTTTTCCATTGTAGCTCAGTTTGTAGAGCATGGTGCTTGCAACGCCAGGAAAGTATGTTTAATTCCCGGGGCCACCCGCATATAAAATGTATGCACGCATGACTGCAAGCCGCTTTGGATAAAAGCGTCTGCTAAATGTACATATACACACAATTGGCCAGTTTATTAGGTACCGGGTCAGAGCCCTCTTTGCCTCCAGAACAGCCTGAATGCTTTGGGGAATTCTACAATGTATCAAAAATGTTCCACAGTAATGTTGGTCCATGCTCACATGATGGCATCACGCAGTTGCTGCAGATTGGACGCCGGTACATTCATGCTGCAAACAGCCCATTCCATATCGTCCCAAAGATGCTCTATTGGGTTGAGGTCTGGGACTGCGCATGTCACTGGAGTAAACTGAACTTGCTGTCATGTTCCAGGCAATGTTTTTCCACTCCTTAATTGTCCATTGTTGATCGCGTGCCCACTGAAGCCGCTTCTTCTTGCTTTTAGCTGATAGGAGTGGAACCCGGTGTGGTTATCTACTGCAATAGCCCATCCGTGACAAGGATTGACGAGTTTTGTGTTCCGAGATTCTGTTCTGCACACCACTGTGTTGTACTGTGCCGTTATTTGTCTGTTTTTGACCCGCCTGTTTGGAAGACCCATTTGCGACCAAGCTTTAACTTCCTGACTGATGTCTTGAGATGTTGCTTCAATACATCCACATAATTTTCCTCCTTCATGATGCCATCTATTTTGTGACGTGCACCAGTCCCTCCTGCAGCAAAGCACCCCCACAACATGATACTGCCTCCCCCGTGCTCCACGATTGGGATGGTGTTCTTCGGCTTGCAAGCCTCCCCCTTTTTCCTCCAAACATAACAATGGTCATTATGGTCAAACAGTTATATTTTTGTTTCATCAGACCAGAGGACATTTCTCCAAAAAGTACGATCTTCGTCCCCATGTGCAGTTGCGAACCATAGTCTGGCTTTTTTTATGGCGGTTTTGGAGCAGAGGCTTCTTCCTTGCTGAGCGGCCTTTCAGGTTATGTCGATATAGGACTTGTTTTACTGTGGATATAGATACTTTTGTACCTGTTTCCTCCAGCATCTTCACAAGGTCATTTGCTGTTGTTCTGGGATTGATTTGCACTTTTCGCCTCAAAGTACAGAACGCGTCTCCTTCCTGAGCGGTATGACGGCTGCGTGGTCCCAATGTGTTTATATTTGCGTACTATTGTTTGTACAGATGAAAGTGGTCCCTTCAGCCATTTGGAAATTGCTCCCAAGGATGAACCAGACTTGTGGAGGTCTACAATTGTTTTTCTGAGGTCTTATCTGATTTCTTTTGATTTTCCCATGATGTCAAGCAAAGAGGCACTGAGCTTGAAGGTAGGCCTTGAAATACATCCACAGGTACACCTCCAATTGACTCAAATGATGTCAGTAAGCCTATCAGAAGCTTCTAAAGCCATGACATCATTTTGTGGTATTTTCCAAGCTGTGTAAAGGCACAGTCAACTTAGTGTATGTAAACTTCTGACCCACTAGAATTGTGAAACAGTGAATTTTAAGTGAAATAATCTGTCTGTAAACAATTGCTGGAAAAATGACTTGTGTCATGTACAAAGTAGATGTCCTAACCGACTTGCCCAAACTATAGTTTGTTAACAAGAAATTTGTGGAGTGGTTGAAAAACAAGTTTTAATGACTCCAACCTAAGTGTATGTAAACTTCCGACTTCAACTGTATATACTGAGAGATCCTTGATTAAAACCTGCTCCAGAGCAGTAACAGGACATCAACCCTAAGCACACAGCCAAGACAATGCAGAAGTTGCTTCGGGGCACGTCTCTGAATGTCCGTGAGTGGCCCAGCCAGAGCCCAGACTTGAACCCAATCGAATATCTACATTTACATTTTAGTCATTTAGCAGACGCTCTTATCCAGAGCAACTTACAGTAGTGAATGCATACATTTCATAAAAAAATTTTCTCCATACTGGTCCCCCATGGGAATCGAACACACAACCCTGGTGTTGCAAACACCATGCTCTACCAACTGAGCTACACGGGACCTGGAGAGACCTGAAAATAGTTGTGCAGCCACGCTCCCCATCTAACTTGATAGACCTTGAGAGGATCTTCAGAGATAAATGGGAGAAGCTCCACAAATACAGGTGTGCCAAGCTTGTAGCACTGTCAAAGGTGCTTCAACAAAGTACTGATTAAAGGGGTCGAATACTATATTTCAGTAAAAAAAATTTAATAAATGTTCCAAAATTTCAAAAAAACTGTTTTTTTGCGTATTCATTGTGTAGATTGAGGGGGGAAAAACGATTTAATCAATTTTAGGATAAGGCTGTAACGTAACAAAATGTGGAAAATGTCAAGGGGTCTGAATACTTTCCGAATGCAGTGTATGTATGTGCAGTACCAGTAAAAAAAATGTACTATTTTTTACATTGTATAATAATAGTGAAGACATCAAAACTATGAAATGACAAATATGGAATCATGTAATAACCAAAAAAGTGTTTAGCAAATCAAAATATATTTTATATTTCAGATCCTTGAAGTAACTACCCTTTGCCTTGATGACAGCTTTGCACACTCTTGGCATTCTATCAACCAGCTTCATGAGGTAGTCACATGCATTTTAATTAACAGATGTGCCTTGTTTAAAGTTCATTTGTGGAATTTCTTTCCTTTTTAATGTGTGTGGTGACAAGGTAGGGGTGGTACACAAAAGATAGCCCTATATGGTAAAAGACCAAGTCCATATTATGGCTAGAACAGCTCAAATAAGCAAAGAGAAATGACAGTCCATCATTACTTTAAGACATGAAGGTCAGTCAATATGGAAAATATCAAGAACTTTGAAAGTAGTCACAAAAACCATCATGTGCTTTGATGAAACTGGCTCTCATGAGGACTGCCACAGGAAAGGAAGACCCAGAGTTACCTCTGCTGCTGAGGAGAAGTTCATTAGAGTTAACTGCACCTCAGATTGCAGCCCAAATAAATGCTTCACAAATTTTAAGTAATAGACACATCTCAACATCAACTGTTCAGAGGAGACTTTACAACATTAACAATGTCTACACTTTATGTCTGATCAATTTGATGTTATTTTAATGGACAAAAAAAGTGCTTTTCTTTCAGAAACAAGGACATTTCTAAGTGACACCAAACTTTTGAACTGTAGTGTATGCAGCAACTCCTACGAGACTGTTGGAAAAGCATTCCAGATGAAGCTGGTTGAGAGAATGCCAAGAGTGTGCAAAGCTGTCATCAAGGCAAAGGGTGGATACTTTGAAGAATCTCAAATATAAAATATATTTTGATTTGTTTAACACTCTAATGCATCAGCTAATCACATTAACCTCACACGCCACATCATCCTTGATGTGGTAAACTGTTAGAAGCGTAGGACAGACAACTGAAAGTGTAAGAAAGACACCTGAAAGTGTGAGAACACCAATGAAGTACTATTCTATTCTAAAGGTGTCTATAAGCTTCACGTGCGTAGATCTACATGTGCTTGGGTGGAGTCAGATTTATTTTTTTTGCAACCCACACCTTTTGTAACATGATACCTCGCCAGGCCAGACTCCCAAATAGTTTCAAGTTTAAAGGTTATTCGCCACGTGCATAGGATAGAACCGGTGTAAAACAGTACAGTGAAATTCTTACATTGAGAGTTTGTTCCCAACAATGCAGTGAATAATAATATAGATAATAATAGAAAATAGACAAAAAATAAGTATGAATAAAAACCACACATGCAAGTACAGTGGCAAGAAAAAGTATGTGAACCCTTTGGAATTACCTGGATTTCTGCATAAATTAGTCATCAAATTTGATCTGATCTTCATCTAAGTCACAACAATAGACAAACAGTGTGCCTAAAAGTTTATCAACATTTAAGCTAAACGTTCTGATCTGTTGCATCAGCCTCATTGCTTAAAAAGTTTTTTTTGATGCTAGTGGTTGTATTAATTTGGGATATATCGCATCCCAGACTATGTTTGGAATATTTATTTCTCGCACAGAATAGGTCAACTTTTTTACTATGGTAGATTTACATAGGCTAGTGCTTTTGCTGTTCGTTAGGCATACTCATCTTGTTGGCTGACGAAAAGTAAATGTGGACAGTTCGTCCAATATCTTCAATATGCACCTCGGAATTGGATAAGGAATTGCAGGTGCATCCCCGATGTGTCTGTCTTCACTTGTAGCCTGTGAGAAAGACCCGATCACATGATGGAGAGCGGTGTGAGTGAGATGAGAGGTGCTTCGGAGCAGGCAGCGCTCAGGGAGAAGGCATGGATTTTTTTAGGGTGTGTTTTTGCCACACAAAGGGGATGCCATTGGGAAATTTGAGGCATTATCAAGTGCTTCTCAAATTGTGAATGAGAGACTGACATGTGTACAGCCTGCGCAAAAAAACTAAGCAGAGCTCATGCCTTTCAACCAACTTTTTTCAAATCATTGTTAGGCGCATCATGCAGCCTTACAATGTATTAAACATCTAAACATATAGCCCAACATTTGTAGAACAACTAAAGGTACATTAATAACTCTAAATTAAGCATATAGGATTACCTATTGCCACAACACAACACGATTACCACAACACAGAATAGCCGCATGTGCGCACTCCCTCAAATTATTTGGAGAAAATATCCTTTCTATTTTATTCAGCTTTGTTCAATTGTATTCTTCATTCTATAAAATAATATATAATAATTCCACGGAATTATAAGCAAATCTTGTCTGCTAAATGAACTAGTGTAGCCCACAGCCATATGGTATAGCCAGATCAGGACCTAACATAAGGACAACTCAGAGTATACTATTCTTTTCTTCTGAAATAGACAACATTTTCTTCACAGTATGTTTCTTTAGACCTGTCTAAAATAAATTATGGATTTATTGTGAAGGTGTAGGCTCTACTACATGGATTTATTTGACTTTTTAAAATGTAAATGTTCCAAAGGTCTGCATCAGTGGCTTGTAGGCTATGTGTGGAAGCCAGGAGATGCTAAATGTGTTTATGTTAATTAACAGTCAATAACCGTAACGCTGACAGTTTTATTATTTCTTTTTTTTACCCCTTTTTCTTCCCCAATTTCGTGGTCTCCAATTGGTAGTTACAGTCTTGTCCCATCGCTGCAACTCCTGTACGGACATTGGAGAGGCGAAGGTCAAGAGCTGTGCATCCTCCAAAACACAAGCCGCCAATCCGCACTGGTTCTTGACACAATGCTTTCTTAACCCGGAAGCCAGCCGCACCAATGTGTCGGAGGAAACACCGTACACCTGGTGACCCTGTCAGTGTGCATGCACCTGGCCCGCCACAGGAGTCGCTAGAGCACGATGGGACAAGGACATCCTGGCCGGCCAAACCCTCCCCTAACCCTGACAACGTTGGGCCAATTGTACGCCGCCTCATGGATCTCCCGATTGTGGCCGGCTGCGACACAGCCTGAGATCGAACCAGGATCTGTAGTAACACAGCTAGCACTGCGATGCAGTGCATTAGACCGCTGCACCACTCGGGAGGCCCTGATACTGACAGTTATTTACTTGACAATCACCAGCTGATGAAATTTCGTGACCGCTACAGCCCTAGCCGCAGTGTAAGTGATGAGTCAAGAGTTAGTGCAAAAAGCATCTATGCAGATAGTCGGGGTATCTAGGTCCTGGATGGCAAGGAGCTCGGCTGGGGTCGTACACACTACCCTCTGTAGTGCCTTACGGTCAGATGCCAAGTAGTTGCCATACCAAGCGGTGATGCATCCAGTCAAGATGCTCTCAATGGTGCAGTTGTAGAACTTTTTGAGGATCTGAGGGCCTATGCCAAATCTTTTCAGACGCCTGAGAGGGAATAGGTGTTGTCGTGCCTTCTTCATGACTGTGTTGGTATGTTTGGATAATGAGAATTCCATAGTGATGTGGAAACTGAGGAACTTGAAGCTTTCGACCTGCTCGACTACAGCCCTATCGATGTGGATGGGGGCATGCTCGGCCCTCTATTTCCTGTAGTCCTCAATCAGCTCCTTTGTCTTGCTGACGTTGAGGGAGAGGTTTTTGTTGTCCTGGCACCACACTGCCAGGTCACTAACCTCCTCCCTATAGTTATCATCATCGGTGATCAGGCCAACCACCGTCGTATCGTCAGCAAACTTAATGCTAATGTTGAAGTCATGTGCAGCAACGCAGTCGTGGGTGAACAGGGAGTACAGGAGGAGACTAAGCACGCACCCCTGAGGGGACCCCGTGTTGAAGGTAAGCATGGCGGATGTGTTGTTGCCTGCCCTCATCACCTGGGGCGGCCTGTCAGGAAATCCAGGATCCAGTTGTAGGGGGAGGTGTTCAGTCCCAGGGTCCTGAGCTTAGTGATGAACTTGGAGGGCACTATGGTGTTGACAGCTGAACTATAGTGAATGAGCTGCATTCTCACATGTTACTCTTATCCAAGTGGGAGTGTAGAGTGCAAGAGATATTGCATAGTTTGTGGCTCTGTTGTATGCGAATTGGAGTGGGTCCAGGGTGTCTGGGGTGATGGCTCACAGCCTTTCAAATAATTTCATAGCTACAGATGTGAGTGCTATGGGGCGATAGTCATTTAGCCAGGTTACCATTGTTGTTCTTGGGCACAGGGACTGCTTGAAACATGTAGGTATTACATACTGAGCCAGGGAGAGGTTGAAAATGTCACTTTCCAGCTGGTCAGCACATGCTCTGAGTACACGTCCTGGTAATCCATCTGGCTTGTGAATCTTAACCTGTTTAAATGTCTTACTCACATCGGCTATGGAGAGCGAGATCACACAGCCATCCTGAACAGCTGGTGTTCTCATGCATGGTTCAGTGTTGCTTGCCTCGAAGCGAGCATAGGAGGAATTTAGCTCATCTGGTAGGCTCGCTTCACTGGGCAGCTCGTGGCTGGGTTTTCCTTTGTAATTTGTGGTAGTTTGCAAGCCCTTCCACAGCCGATGAGCGTCAGAGCAGCCGTAGTAGGATTCTATCTTAGTCCTGTATTAACATTTCGGCTTTTTGATGGCTTGTCGGAAGCCGTAGCGCTATTTCTTATAATCGTCCGGATTATTGTCTTGCTCCTTGATAGCGGCAGCTCTAGCCTTAAACTCAGTGCGGATGTTGTCTGTAATCCAAAGCTTCTGGTTGGGATATGTAGGTACGGTCACTGTGGGGATGACGTTATCGATGCACTTATTAATGAATTCCTCAATGTTATCGGATGAATCCCGGAACATATTCCAGTCTATGCTAGCGAAATTCCTATAACTTAGCATCCGCTTCATTGGACCACTTCCGTATTGAGCACATCCCTGATACTCTTTTTTTGAGTTTTTGCTTGTAAGCAGGATTCATGAGGGTAGAGTTATGGTCAGATTTGCCAAATGGAAGGTGAGGAAGCGCTTTGTATGCGTTTCTGTGTGTGGAGTAAAGGTGATGTAGAGTTTTTTTCGCTTCTATATGCAGAAAAATAGGGAAGACCGATTTCAGTCTTACCTCAGGGGAGCGCCGCCTCTGGATGTGCATTTTCTTGTTTGGTTATGGCCCTATACAGCTAGTTGAGTGCGGTCTTAGGGCCAGCATGGGTTTGTGGTGGTAAATAGACCGGTACGAAAAATATAGATATACTTTCTTGGTAAATTGATCTGCAGGTTATCATGAGGTACTCTAACTCGGGCAAGCAAAACCTCTAGACTTCCTTATCATTAGAGATTGTGCACCAGCTGTTTTTAACAAAGACACACCTTCCCCCTTAACCTTACCCAAAGCTGCCGTTTGGCCTTGACGATGCATAGAAAAACCAGCTAGATGTATATAATCCATGTCCCTGTTTAGCCACGACTCAGAGAAACATAGGATATTACAGATCTTCAGGTCCCGTTGATGGGATAGTCTTGATGGCTGCAGCTGCACTCAACCTGCTCCAAACACACTCTCCACCATTTTGCCTTCTAGCCAACTCCCAATCACAGATTTCGCTTCCATCCTCAGTCTATCCACCCCACACGTCTTGGCTCAGGTAGTGGCCAGACTGGCTTTGTTGTGTTGTCTCGCTATTGCAAGGCACAGATGGCAGAAAGAAAAACCACCAGGGAAATGCCAACATCTAGGCCCGAATGCTCTCTTTCTCTCTCTTTATGCCTTCGGCAAAATGAAACATTTCAGAGAATCAGATGCAGTCAATTTACAATTGAAATGATAATTGAGTCATGCTATAATTTTCTGGCTATTGTTAGAGAATGTCTGAGCAAAGGTTGTCAGCGTTGCAGTAACTCTTTGAGACTCTTTTGAGGAACTGGGCTGACCCTAGGCCTATATCCAAGGTGGATACGTCTGTTGGAGTTACTCGGATTGGGTGGGGAACACATATGTCAGCACTCCAGTTTAAATGTTAATGCTCACACTTCCTATGCTGCACCTCACATTCCCGTACCATCCTCAAACCGAAGTCAAGGGAGAACCTATTTTTTCCTCCTCTGTTTACAAAGTCATTCACATGTCCACATGTCAAATCAATGTGGCAGGTGTCGACACCTAGTGCCTGTCATCCCCTCTGTTTCTTGTAGTTGTTTGAAGTGGACAGGTTCAGTTTGATGGCACAGGGTAGGTGAAAAACAAAATGATTTGAGGAACAGAACCCGAACTGGAAACGAAAGTGATATATACTGTTCAGGAACCGAACCGTTATTTTTAAAAGCATGGGAATCGGTTAATAGCATTTCTTAATGTTCCAGGCATTTTTTTCAGGCCCACAAAAATCGCAATAAAGCATCTATGCAAAGCCCTCACTTTGTCACTCAAATTTATTCCAGTGTCTGCCTGCCAGCGGGTGTGTGTGTAGGCTACCTGCCCTTCCCGTCTGCAGCATAGCTGTAGCCTGACATTACAAGCATGATTCAGAAGTTAGTGAGAGAGTTTAAAAGAATAGATACAATTTTTCAATGTTAGTTAAGGATACTATAGTTATCACGTTTCGCATTGGATTTATTAACTACAAAAATATGTTTTTTTAATTCTAGTGCTGCTCTGTACGCACACGCTTGTTAGCTAGCTAGCTAGAACTCAGAATTTCAAAGACATTCAAAGTTCCTCCACAGAAGCCGCTCCTCCGTAAGTATAATTCTGTGGGCTTAATTCAGATAATGCATGTCATAACAAAATGACCAGGGCTTCAAGGCAAGCTTCCTCCATTCTCTCTCGCTCTCACCTCGCCTGCATAATTTCAGTTGCATCTCATGCCCTACACTGTGACTGGCAGGACAATGACGCGTGTGTTTGTCTGTCATTATGATTAAACCATGCTGTTTACGGCAAAATAAAATCTGCTTTTAACAACTTTCTTATACAAATTAAGTCACTTAAACCGCTCCATGGCAAGCTGCTCTATCAGCACTGATTGGTGAAGTGAATTTAATGTCGAGGTAAATGTAAAAATATGAAAAAAAATATTTCAGAGGTTTAAAAACCTGTACTTTTTGGGGGTTTTAACCGGCTTCCCACTTTCACATGGCTGATAATGATGTAGGCTTAGTGGGCATGTATCAGGGGATGTAGCCCCATGACAGTACTGACATTTGATTCCCGTCTAATATGAGGCACATGCCAGCATGCAGTACATTGAGTAAAGACCTCATGTTGCTGTGTCTGGTCTGTCTGTGGTGCTGTAGACTCCGCAGAGGGCCCTCTCATCTTGACCCATGTGTCTGAGCCAAGGCAGTGGATGGATGGATGGATGGAGGGAGGGAGGGAGGGAGGGAGGGAGGGAGGGAGGGAGGGAGGGAGGGAGCTGGGTACCTGCTGCTGGGGAGACAGCCGGGATGGAGGGAGGAGGGAGGGGAGAAGGGGTTATATCTGTATCCTCCTGCTGCTTCCCCTGTTTCTACTCAGTGGAAGGAGACTGGGCAATAGTATAGTGAGCATTATTGCTTGATGCTTCAGTTTCCAAGCTAGTTTTTATCTAGGATGTGCCTTATGTTTTCCCAAAGGAGTTCAACAGTTGACACGCATCTAATAATCTATATTGAAATTGTTAGTTGGTCCTCAAATAATTGTTGTTTAACAAGTGTTAAAGCTTGTTATAGTTTGTTTCTTCCCTCTGAGGTATCAATCAGGACCTTCAAAAAAGTCATTAATAATTTCCTCATAAATGGCCCAGTACAAGACTCAAGTGGTACTGTGGTGTAGCATATAGCCTATAGTTGTAGAATAAGATGAGATATTGCTGAATTAGGGCATATATGTAGATTGCTGTGTAAGCAAATATTGATAAAGACTTGCCCTAGAGAGGGTTGCACACGGTAGAGTACGCTTATGTTTTTGTTCTCGTCTTTTTAAGAGTAACATTTTCAAAGGGAAAGATTTCCCTAGAAATGTGCATTTGTGCAATAAGAGCTGTACTCATAGACATTGTTGTTTCGACTCCTGCTCATTTGAAGGTATTAGCTGAAATATGCAAATCACATGATAATTGTTGAAACCCCAAAACCCTTGTCTAACTGGTTGCATCTTTTACGAAGCTTTGAGATTGTCACGACTTGTCAGCTGCTTCCCTGCTTTCAAGGTCACGGTCTCTTCCCTTTGACTCCCCCAGTCTCCTCACTGTCCCCTCACAATCCCAGCCATCTGCCATGCTGTCCCATCTGTGGGCCTCAGTCCCACCTCCAATAAGTCATCTAAGCAACTTATCTACAGTCTGTAGGGAATAAGTACACTATATATACAAAGGTATGTGGACACCCCTATTTAAGCCACACCCGTTGCTGACAGGTGTATGAAATCTAGCACACAGCCATGCAATCTCCACAACCAGACATTGGCAGTAGAATGGCCTTAATGAAGAGCTCAGTGACTTTAAACTGGCACCGTCATAGGATGCCACCTTTCCAACAAGTCACTTAGTGAAATTTCTGCCCTGCTACAGCTGCGCCGGTCAACTGTATGTGCTGTTATTGTGAAGTGGAAACATCTAGGGGCAATAACGACCCAGCCACAAAGTGGTAAGCCACACAAGCTCACAGAACGGGAACACTGAAGCACGTAGCGCGTAAAAATAGTATGTCCTCGGTTGCAACACTCACTACCGAGTTCCAAACTGCCTCTGGAAGCAATGTCAGCACAAGAACTGTTCGTCGGGAGCTTCATGAAATGGGTTCCCATGGCCAAGCAGCCGTACACAAGCCTAAGACCACCCTGCGCAATGCCAAGTGTCGGCTGGAGTGGTGTAAAGCTCACCGCCATTGGACTCTGGAGCAGTGGAAACACATTCTCTGGAGTGATGAATCACACTTCACCATCTAACAGGCCAATGGACGAATCTGGGTTTGGCGGATGCCAGGAGAACGCTTCCTGCCCAAATGCATAGTGCTGTAAAGTTTGGTGGACGAGGAATGGTCTGGGACTGTTTTTTATGGTTCGGTCTAGCCCCTTAGTTCCAGTGAAGGGAAATCTTAATGCTACAGCATACAATAACATTCTAGACGATTCTGTGCTTCCAACTTCATGGCAACAGTTTGGCATGACAATGCCAAACCGGGCACAACGTGAAGTCCATACAGGCTGAAAATACAAGCTGAAATAAATCATTCTCTCAACTATTATTCTGACATTTCACATTCTTAAAATAAAGTGTTGATCCTAACTGACCTAAACAGGGAGTTTTCACTAGGATTCAATGTCAGGAATTGTGAAAAACTGAGTTTAAATGTATTTTGCTAAGGTGTATGTAAACTTCCGACTTCAACTGTATGTTGTTCTTGCTGTGTAGGGCTACAGCTGGGTTGACTGCTGTGGCTGCAGTGCTGTCTGCCACAGTCTGCCACGGGCGCAGGCCGTCTCGCTGGCTGGGGAGGAGGCACAGACATAAACAGCAGCTGTCTAGGGGACACTCTCTGTCATGTCCTCCCCCAAAAAACACAGGTCACTCATAATAATAAATAATTGCCTGACTGAAAGTTCCAACTTCAAACTGACCTGTGAGAACTCCCTTTTTCAGAGAAGAAGTGAGTGTGTTGTATGGCGTTTGACGCCGGCTCTTTGCAGGCAATGTTAATGACAGCTCTAGTCTACCATTTCAGAAAAACAGGACAGTGCCCCTGTAGGCTCCTGTAAAGGGAGTTGCTTTTATTGACCTTTTCCTGGGTGGCTGATGATTGATTGAAGCCCCTGTTCTTGTGCTTTCTTTTTGATCTGATAAAGTAGTGTTACTGTTACTATTTGTATGTTGTGTGTTAAGAACTGAGATGTCTGACCAGCCTGTGTTCATCTCTGTCCTCCAGGGTGAAGAAGGACCCCCCAGTCTGGAGTATATCCAGGCCAAGGACTTGTTCCCTCCGAAAGAGCTGGTCAAGGAGGACGACAGCCTCCAGGTGGGTGACTGAGAACACACACAGGCGCGTGTGCACACACTGACACTCACACATACAGAACGCTCGGGCTTGCATACACACATACATATACACACACACCGCAGACAGACGAGTCATCATGATGTGGGTTGAAGTCAAACTCAATAATAATAGCAATGGAAGTAACACCTATAATTCATTTCACAATCTCAATGTTCCTCAGGTTTAGCTGGGTGTGTTGTAGTGTAGTAATGTGTTGTTTTTCTGAATTGTTGAAGTTTGCTAAAGGGATGGGTTACTGTGCATTACAGACACATACATTTGTATTTGTATTTACTGCCAAGGCAGCAGCTACTCTTCCTGGGGTCCAGCAAAATGAAGGCAGTTATACATTTTAAAACATTACAATACATTCATAACAGATTTCACAACATATTAACTGTGTGCCCGCAGGCCCCTACTCTACTACGACATAACTATAAAATACATGTGTACGTGCGTGAATAGTATTCATGTATTCATGTGTCTATGTTTGTGTTGCTTCACAGTCCCCATTGTTCCATAAGGTGTATTTTTATTTATTTTTTAAATCTAATTTTCCTACTTGCATGAGTTACTTGATGTGGAATAGAGTTCAATGTAGTCATGGCTCTATGTAGTACTGTGCGCCTCCAATAGTCTGTTCTGGACTTGGGGGACTGTGAAAAGACCTCTGGTGTCTTGTGGGGTATGCATGGGTGTCCGAGCTATGTGCCAGTAGCTTGGTACATTCAACATGTCAATACCTTTCACAAATACAAGTATTGATGAAGTCAATCTCTCCTCCACTTTGAGCCAGGAGAGATTGACATGCATATTATTGATGTTTGCTCTCTGTGTACATCCAAGGGCCAGCTATGCTGCCCTGTTCTGAGCCAATTGAAATTTTCCTAAGTCCCTCTTTGTGGCACCTGACCACACGACTGAAAAGTAGTCCAGGTGCGACAAAACTAGGGCCTGTAGGACCTGCCTTGTTGCTGGTGCTGTTAAGAATGCAACGATATAGACAGACTTCTTCCCATCCTAGCTACTGTTGTATCAATATTTTTTGACCATGACAGTTTACAATCCAGGGTTACTCCAAGCAGTTTAGTGTCCTCAACTTGCTCAATTTCCACATGATTTATTACAAGATTTAGTTAAGGTTTAGGGTTCAGGTAATGATTTGTACCAAATACAGTGCTTTTATTTTTATAAATATTTAGGACAAACTTATTCCTTGCCACCAATTCTGAAACTAACTGCATCTCTTTGTTAGGTGTTGCTGTCATTTCAGTCGCTGTGGTAGCTGACGTGTATAGTGTTGAGTCATCCGTATACATAGACTCACTGGTTTTACTCAAAGCCAGTGGCATGTCATTAGTAAAGATTGAAAAAAGTAAGACAGCTGCCCTGGGGAATTCCTGATTCTCCCTGGATTTTGTTGGAGAGCCTTCCATTAAAGAACACCGTCTGTGTTCTGTTAGACAGGTCGCTCCTTATCCGCGATATAGCATGGGGTGTAAAGACATAACACATACGTTTTTCCAGCAGCAGACTATGATCGATAATGTGAAAAGCTGCACTGAAGTCTGACAAAACAGCCCCAAAAATATTTGTATCATCAATTTCTCTCAGCCAATCATCAGTCATTTGTGTAAGTGCTGAGCATGTTGAATTTCCTTCCCTATACGGGTGCTGAAAGTCTGTTGTAAATTTGTTTACTGTAAAATAGCATTGTATCTGGTCAAACACTAATTTTTCCAAATGTTTACTAAGGGTTGGTAACAGGCCGATTGGTCAGCTATTTGAGCCAGAAAAGGGGGCTTTACTATTCTTAGGTAGGCGAATAACTTTTGCTTCCCTCCAGGCCTGAGGGCACACACTTTCTAGTAGGCTTAAATTGAAGATATGGCAAATAGTATGCCAATATCGTCTGCTATTATCATCAGTAATTTTCCATCTAGATTGTCAGACCCTTGTGGCTTGTCATTGTTGGTAGACAACAATTATTTCTTCACCTCTTCCACACTTACTTTATGGAATTCAAATGTACAATTCCTGTCTTTCATAATTTGGTCAGATACACTTGGATGTGTAGTGTCTGCGTTTGTTGCTGGCATGTCATGCCTGTTTGGTAATCTTGCCAATGAAAAAATAATGAACGTAGTTGGCAATACCAATGGGTTTTGTGACGAATGAGCCGTCTGATTCAGTGAATGATGTAGCAGAGTTTGCCTTTTTGCCTAAGATTTCATTTTAGGTGCTCCTGTAATGAAGGAAAAAAGGAAACCGCACACTGTTTTTGATAGTATCACTGAGGTGCTCCTGTAATAAAGTCTGTGTGAGCTGGTGTGGAGGAGTCAGGCGCAGGACAGCAGATATGAGTAAAAAACGTATTTACTCAAAATACAAACAAATACAAAGCAATAATGCGAGCCCACAATAACGGACCGTATTACATACAAACAATTACTCACAAACAAACATGGGGGAACAGAGGTTGAACAAGTAATTGGGGAATTGAAACCAGGTGTGTAAGACAAAGACTTATTTGCCATTCCTTTAGAATTTTTCAATTCTTCATAAATCCACAGGGATTTAACCATTTTTACAGTTAATTTCTTAATGGGTGCATGCTTATTAGTAACTGGGATAAGCAATTTCATTAATGTGTCAAGTGCAGTGTCTGATTGCTTGCCATTACACACCACAGACCATCAACAACATAGAAATCACTCCAAAACGTATTGTATGACCTCTTATACACTATATTAGGCCCAGCCTTTTGAACTTTGGTTTTCCTAGATATGGCTACTATATTGTGATCCAATAGATTTGTTCATCATTTCATTCCTGTGCTGTGTATAACTACACCTGGTAGGTGGATTGATGACCTGAACCAGGTTGCAGGCACTAGTTACAGTTTGAAGCTTTCTCTTGAGTGGGCAGCCTGATGGAAGCTAGTCAATATTTAAATCACCCAGAAAATATACCTCTCTATGGATATCACATACATGATCAAGCATTTCACACATGTTATCCAGATACTGACTGTTAGTACATGGTGGTCTATAGCAGCTTCCCACCAGATTGGCTTTAGGTAAGGCAGATGAACCTGTAGCCATATTACTTATTTAACATGAGATCCTCTCTAAGCTTCGCAGGAATGTGGTTCTGAATATAAACAGCCACTTCTCCACCTTTGGCATTTCCACTTTTGGCATGTAAGATGGCACCAACAGACATGGCAGCTCTGCTTCTAGCTCCTAAGCAACTTTGCAGTATTTTGTTTTTTTGTGTGTTATTTCTTACATTATTAGCCAGCAAGTTTTTTGTGTTATTACGTACAGCCGGAAAGAACTTTTGGATATCAGAGCGTCGGTAACTCACCAGCATTACGACCAAGAATATGACTTTCCCGAACTGGATTCTTTGTTCTTACCACCCAGGGCAATTGAACTTATCACAAGCATTTTGCTACACACGCAATAACATCTGCATGTGACCAATAACATTTGATTTGTCTTTTCTGTAGATCTTATAACCATGTATTGCTACCACTGTATCATCAAAGGTATTATCTAAGTGAGTTTCAGAGATTGTCAGAATATGAATGTCATCTTTTACTAGCAAATGATTGATTTCATGAACCTTGTTACTTAAGCTAAATATGTTAACGTGGAATATTTTTAACACTTTCTTGCTTTATTAGGAAGTTTAGCATAGGTAGACATGCTTAGGTTATTTTTATTAGTGCAGGGTGTGCTGCACACAGTGGACTTCCTACTAGGGCACACCACCTTAGTGCTAACAGTATTACTCTGGTCATATGATTACTGCATACAATAGCTGTAGGATCCGCAGAGGCATTCAGGGCAGTAAGAGGGACATAAATTAGGTTACTTACATTGTGTCTTCCAATGCCCCTGGGATAATGTACATTTTCTGAAACATTATGACAACTAAATAAATAACTGACAGTGTCACCAGCAAAGCACCATCACACCTCCTCCTCCATGCTTCGTGGTGGGAACCACACATGCGGAGATCATCCGTTCACCTACTCTGTGTCACAAAGACATGGTGGTTGGAACAAAAAATATAAGATTTGGACTTTTCAGACCAAAGGTCAGAATTCCACCGGTCTAATGTCCATTGCTCATGTTTCTTGGCCCAAGCAAGTCTCTTCTTATTATTAGTGTCCTTTATTAGTGGTTTCTTTGCAGGATTTCGACCATGAAGGCCTGATTCACGCAGTCTATTTGAGCTTTTCTTGCCATAATATGGACTTGGTCTTTTACCAAATAATATACCAATCTTCTGTATACCACCCCTACCTTGTCATAACACGGTACTGGCTCAAACACATTAAGAAGGAAAGAAATTCCACAAATTAACTTTTTACCAGTTTGGTTGCTGTAAACTCTCCTTCCAGACTCACATTAAACATGTCCAATCCAAAATTAAATCTAGAATCGGCTTCCTATTTCGCAACAAAGCATCCTTCACTCATGCTGCCAAACATACCCTCGTAAAACTGACCATCCTACCGATCCTCGACTTCGGCGATGTCATTTACAAAAAATCCTCCAACACTCTACTCAGCAAATTGGATGCAGTCTATCACAGTGCCATCCATTTTGTCACCAAAGCCCCATATACTACCCACCACTGCGACCTGTATGCTCTCGTTGGCTGGCCCTCACTTCATACTCGTCGCCAAACCCTCTGGCTCCAGGTCATCTACAAGTCTCTGCTAGTAACCCCCCCCCCTTATCTCAGCTCACTGGTCACCATAGCAGCACCCAACCGTAACACGCGCTCCAGCAGGTATATCTCACTGGTCACCACCAAAGCCAATTCTTCCTTTGGCCGCCTCTCCTTCCAGTTCTCTGCTGCCAATGACTGGAACGAACTGCAAAAATCTCTGAAGCTGGAGACTCTTACCTCCCTCACTAGCTTTATGCACCAGCTGCTCCGAGCAGCTCACAGATCACTGCACCTGTACATAGCTCATCTGTAAATAGCCCATCCAATCTACCTCATCCCCTTACTGTATTTATTTATCTTGCTCCTTTGCACCCCAGTAGCTCTACTTGCACATCATCTTCTGCACATCCTACCATTCCAGTGTTTAATTGCTATATTGTAATTCCTTCACCACCATGGCCTATTTATTGCCTTACCTCTCTTATCCTACCTCATTTGCACATGCTGTATATAGATTTTTCTACTGTATTATTGATTGTATGTTTGTTTATCCATGTGTAACTATGTGTTGTTGTATGTGTCGAACTGCTTTGCTTTATCTTGGCCAGGTCACAGTTGGAAATGAGAACTTGTTCTCAACTAGCCTACCTGGTTAAATTAAGGTGAAATAAAAAATAAAATAAAAAAAGGACCTTGGTCAGGGAGGTGACCAATGACCACTCTGACAGAACTACAGAATTTTTTGTGGCCTGATTAGACAAACATTTTACTCTTTGGGTTCTTGTATAATGGCGCCGGAGGGGATGGCTGCCGTTTTTCGGGATTCTAACCAACTGTGCTATTTTGTTTGTTTTTTCGCGTTGTTTAACTTATTTTTTTACTTATTTTGTACACAATGTTGCTGCTACCGTCTCCTATGACAGAAAAGAGCTTCTGGACATCTGAACAGCGATTACTCACCTCGAACTGGACAAAGATTTTTTTTAACAAGTCCGACGCAAAGGATACACTGCTTTCTCGAGACCAGGCCCAAATCCCCGTCATTTGCGTGAAGAAAAAACTGAGAAAAAGGGGGTGGAGGTCGGGCTGCCATCCGAGAATTCGTAGGCAAGTGAGTAAACCTCCACTACCATCCGTACTATTGGCCAACGTGTAATCATTGGAAAATAAAATGGATGATCTACGATTAAGACTATCCTACCAACGGGACATTTAAAACTGTAATATCTTATATTTCACAGAGACGTGGCTGAACGACGACACGGATACTAAAGAGCTGGCTGGATATTCCGTGCGTCGGCAGGACAGAGAAGCTACGTCTGGTAAGACGAGGGGCAGGGGTGTGTGTCCATTTGTAAATAACATCTGGGGTGCGATTTCTAATATTAAAGGTCTCGAGGTATTGCTCATCTAAGGTAGATTACCTCATGATAAGCTGTAAACCACACTATCTACGAAGAGAGTTCTCATCTATATTATTCGTAGCCATCTATTTACCACCACAAACCGATGCTGGCACTAAGACCACACTCAATGAGCTGTATAAGGCCATAAGCAAACAAGAAAATGCTCACCCAGAAGTGACGCTCCTTGTGGCCGAGGACTTTAATGCAAGCAAACTTAAATACATTTTACCAAATTTCTACCAGCATGTCACATGTGCAACCAGAGGGAATAAAACTCTAGACCACCTTTACTCCACACACAGAGATACAAAGCTCTTCCTCGCCCTCCATTTGGCAAATCTGACCATTATTCTATCCACCTGATTTCGGCTTACAAGCCAAAACTCAAGCAGGAAGTACCAGTGACTCGCTCAATACGAAAGTGTTCATATAACGCGGATGCTATGCTACAGGACTGTTTTGCTAGCACAGACTGGAATATGTTCCATAATTCATCCAATGGCATTGAGGAGTATACCATCTCAGTCACCGGCATCATCAATAAGTGCATCGACGACATTGTCCCCACAGTGACTGTACATGCATATCCTAACAAGAGCCATGGATTACAGGGAACATCCGCACCGAGCTAAAGGCTAGAGCTGCCGCTTTCAAGGAGCGGGACACTAATCCGTACGCTTATAAGAAATCCCGCTATGCCCTCAGACAAACAATCAAACAGGTAAAGCGTCAATACAGGATTAAGATTGAATCCTACTACACCGGCTCTGACGATTGTCGGATGTGGCAGGGCTTGAAAACTATTACGGACTACAAAGGGAAACCTAGCCACGAGCTGCCCAGTGACGCAAGCCTACCAGACGAGCTAAATGCCTTTTATGCTTGCGTAGAGGCAAGCACCACTGTAGCATGCATGAGAGCACCAGCCATTCTGGACGACTGTGTGATCACGCTCTCGGTAGCCAATGTGTGCAAGACCTTTTAAAAATATCAACATTCACAAAGCCTCGGGGTCAGACGGATTACCAGGACATGTACTCAAACATGCGTGGAACAACTGGCAAGTCTCTTCACTGACATTTTCAACCTCTCCCTACCGAGTCTTTAATAACTACATGTTTCAAGCAGACCATCATAGTCCCTGTGCCCAAGAAAGCGAAGGTAACCTGCCTAAACGACTATTGCCCCGTTACACTCATGTCTGTAGCCATGAAGGGCTTTGAAAGGCTGGCCATGGCTCACATCAACATCATCATCCCGGGAACCCTAGACCCACTCCAATTCGCATACCACCCCAACAGATCCACAGATGATGCAATCTCAATCGCACTCAATCGCCCTTTCCCACCTGGACAAAAGGAACACCTATGTGAGAATGTTGGTCATTGACTACAGCTCAGCATTCAACACCATTTTGCCCACAAAGCTCATCACTAAGCTAAGGACCCTGGGACTAAACACCTCCCTCTGCAACACCTTCCCCTCAGGAGACTGAAAAGATTTGGCATGGGTCCCCAGATCCTCAAAAAGTTCTACAGCTACACCATCGAGAGCATACTGACCGGTTGCATCACCGACTGGTATGGCAACTGCTTGGTATCTGACCGTAAGGCGCTACAGAGGGTAGCGCATACGTCCCAGGTCATCACTGGTGCCAAGCTTCCTACTATCCAGGACCTATATATTAGGCGGTGTCAGACCAAGGCCCAAAAAATTGTCAAAGACTTCAGTCACCCAAGTCATATGTTCTCTCTGCTACCGCACGGCAAGCGGGCTAGGGCCAAAAGGCTGCTTAACAGCTTCTACCCCCAAGCCATAAGACTGCTGAACAATTAACCAAATGGCCACCCAGACTGTTTACATTGACACACCCCCGTCCTCCGTTTGTTTTTACACTGTAGCTACTCGCTGTTTATTATTTATGCATAGTCACTTTATCCCTACCTACATGTACAAAATAACCAGACTAACCTGTACCCCCGCACATTGACTCGGTACCGGTACCCCCTGTATATAGCCTCATTATTTTTATTGTGTTATTTTACTATATTTACTTTAGTTTATTTAGTAAATATTTTCTTAACTCTTTCTTGAACTGCATTGTTGGTTAAGGACTTGTAAGTAAGCATTTCACTATAAGGTCTACACCTGTTGTATTTGGAGCATATCTAGAGAACCAGAAACAGCTCATCACCCATCTAACACCATCCCTACCATGTGGCAGCATCATGCTATGGGGATGCTTTTCAGCGGCAGGGACTGAGACACTGGTAAGGATAGATGGAACAATGGTTTGAGTCAAATCCTTGATGAGAACCTTTTTCAGAGTGCAATTGACCTTAGACTGGTGGCAAAGATTTACGTTCCAACAGCCAAAGCAACGCTGGAATGGCTTCAGAAGAAGAATGTGAAAGTCCTTGAGTGGCCCAGCTAAAGCTAAGACCTGAATCCCTTTGAAAATCTGTGGAAAGACTTGAAGAATGCTGTTCACCTCCACTCCCCATCTAACTCAACAGAGCTTGAGAAAATCTGCAAGGGAGAATGGGAGAAAATTCCCAAATCTAGATGGGCAATGCTAATACAGACACACAAGATGACTGAAAACTGTAATCGCTGCCAAAGTTGCTTCTATAAAGTATTGACTCAGGGGTGTGAATACGTATGTAAATGAGATTTCTGTATTTTATTTTCAATATATTTGCAAAAACATGTTTTCACCTTGTCATTATGGGGTATTGTGTGTAGTTGAATTCAAGCTGTAACACATCCAAATGTGGAATAAGTCAAGGGGTAATACGTTCTGAAGACACTGTAAATGGATCTAACCTCACCCTAAGAGCAGTGATGCACAGTTACCTGCAGGCCTCGCCTCAATCCAGAGAAAGGCTTTAGACCTCAGTCAATTAGACTGGATGTGGATTAGGCTAGGCTTAGATGGCCATGGCTGGGTCTGGCTGGGGGGTGGAGAGAGAAGGCTAATAGTGGAAGAGTCTGCCATTGTTAAGGTTATACTGCAGGAGAAGCTGTATGGACTCAACATATAATCTAACACAGGGAATAGAGGACAGGGTAGGGGATAGGAGGGCTAAGGAGACTGGGCATGAAAATATATTGTTGTCATCCATCCTGGTCCTGCCAACCTTTGAATAGATACAAGTTAATTGGATAATTAGATCCAGCCTCCCTTTCTTGTTCTAGAATGTCAAGTTTATTAATTAATCATTTTAAAATGTGGAATTGTATGTATTCACAATCAGATAAGGAACTCTTTTGAGTGGCCTAAACTTCCACTATGCCATGAAACACAAAACACAAATGACCAGTTTGGAACAGTAAAAGTTGAAAAGGTTTTTATTCCAGTTAAATTGAGTTGAAAGTTTTTGTTCAAGTTCTCGTCTGAAGATGTATGATGAAAGTCAAATTAATTTGAGAAAAAGCTGTCTTCTTTAGTGCAGCGTTCACGTTATCTCGACCAGTTTGCGCCATACTGATTAATATCTTAGCAGTCATCGATAGATAGGCCCTGTTGTTCGAGGCCTCTGAGCAAGAGGTTGCTTTATCCAAGCGGGGCGGAAATGACTATAACCTATTTATTTTTCGAATAGATTTGACGACAATTAACTTATTTTGTACAGTCTGTGATTAACCAAAACGTGAGATCCATATGGACATTTTGAATCAGGTTTAATGGATCCTGGTGGGCTGGTGATTTCCTAGCGAGCACCTTGGGAGTCATTTACCACTAGAACTCCTTCCCGAACAGACATTTTACTTAGATACTTCATTTTGCTGGGACATTTCCAGTCAACCATGTATTTTTCTCCCTAGATGTTCATTCTCTTACAGACAAACAGGGGCAGTGTTCATAAAGTCACCAATGTAATCAATGCAATCAAGAGACTCCACAATGTTTTAAATTGTCACATTTTCAAGATAGGCAAGTTACACTCAGTCCATTGTAGAACTTTGTCCATTGTAGACACATTTGAGCAATTGTGTTATTGTTGTGTTCCACATTTTCTCTGTCGTATTGGTTAGTCGGAAGGCTTGTGTAATGCTTAGGCGTAGTGGATGAGGAATCAGATGCAGGAAGCAGCGATACGGGTGATGGCTTTTAATGAGCGACACAGCAAAACACCTGCCACCCCAAATAGTGAACTCAGCGCACACAAAAATCAAAGTGCCCCAAACACAGGGGACAAAACACAGTGAGCGTAAACCCACGCACTAGCGCTGAATACAATACAGCGCATAACAAAGCAACCAACAGAGAAACAATCCCGCACAAAGAGCAGGCGGGCCAACTAGCTAATATAGCCCCGCTAATCATCCCAACAAAGGACAGGTGCAAACAATAACAGAAAGGGGAAAACAAAAAGGAATCAGTGGCAGCTAGTAGGCCGGTGACGATGACCGCCGAGCGCCACCCGAGCTGGAGGGGGCGCCACCTTCGGTGGGAGTCGTGACAGTACCCCCCCCCCCCCCCCGACGCGCGGCACCTGCAGCGCGCCGACACCGGCCTCGAGGGCGACCCGGAAGGCGAGGCTCAGGGCGATCTGGGCGGAGGCGATGGAAATCCTTCAACATGGATGGGTCCAAGACGTCCTCCGCTGGCACCCAGCACCTCTCCTCCGGACCGTACCTCTCCCAGTCCACGAGGTACTGCATGCCCCTCACCCGGCGTCTCCAGAATGGCCCGTATGCTGTAAGCCGGGGACCCCCAATGTCCAGAGGGGGCGGAGGGACCTCTGGCACCTCACCTTCCTGTAGGGGACCAACTACCACTGGCCTGAGGAGAGACACATGAAACGAGGGGTTAATACGGTAATAAGAAGGTAGTTGTAACCGATAACACACCTCGTTTATCCTCCTCAGGACTTTGAAGGGAGGGGCATGTTCCAGGTCGAGAGCCAGACCCTGTCCCCCGATACGAACACGGGTGCCTCACTACGGTGGCGGTCAGCACTCCTCTTCTGCCGTCCACTGGCTTCCTTCAGGGATTCCTGGACGGCTCTCCAGGTCTCCTTGGAGTGCTGTACCCATTCCTCCACCGCAGGAGCCTCGGTCGGGCTCTGGTGCCATGGTGCCAGGACCGGCTGGTAACCCAAAACACACTGAAAGGGTGACAGGTTAGTAGAGGAGTAACGAAGTGAGTTCTGGGCTAACTCCGCCCAAGGAATGTACCTCGCCCACTCCCCTGGCCGGTCCTGGCAATACTACCTCAGAAACCTGCCCACCTCCTGGTTCACCCTCTCCGCCTGCCCATTACTCTCGGGGGGATAACCGGAGGTCAAACTGACCGAGACCCCCAACCGCTCCATAAACGCCTTCAGATCCTGGATGTGAACTGGGAACCTCGATCAGAGACAATGTCCTCCGGCACCCCGTAGTGCCGGAAGACGTGGGTAAATAGGGCTTCCGCAGTCTGCAGGGCCGTAGGGAGACTGGGCAACGGGAGGAGACGGCAGGACTTTGAAAACCGATCCACAACCACCAGGATCGTAGTGCTCCCCTGAGACGGGGGTAGATCTGTCAGGAAGTCTACTGACAGGTGCGACCATGGCCGTTGTGGAACGGGGAGGGGCTGTAACTTCCCTCTAGGGAGATGCCTAGGAGCCTTACTCTGGGCACACACCGAACAGGAAGAGACATAGAACCTCACGTCCTTAGCCAAGGTGGGCCACCAGTACTTCCCGCTGAGACTCCGCACTGTCCTCGCCCCACCAGGATGACCCGAAGAGGGTAGAGTGTGCGCCCACCGAATCAATTGATCATGGACACCGAGCGGCACGTACATGCGACCCATGGGACACTGTGAAGGCGCAGGTTCCAATACTAACGCCCGCTCGATGTCCGAGTCCACCTCCCATACCACCAGTGCCACCAGCCTACACGCTGGAATGATGGGAGTCGGATCGATGGGCCGGTCCTCAGTGTCATAAAGACGGGACAGCGCGTCGGCCCTTGTGTTCAGGGAGCCTGGTCTATAGGAAATCGTGAACCTAAACCGGGCGAAGAACATGGCCCACCTTACCTGACGCGGATTCAGTCTCCTAGCTGCCCGGATATACTCCAGATTCCGATGGTCGGTCCAGATGAGAAAGGGGTGCTTAGCCCCCTCAAGCCACTGTCGCCACACCCTCAAGGCTTTTACCACTGCTAGCAACTCCCTGTCCCCCACATCATAGTTACGCTCCGCCGAACTGAGCTTTTTCGAAAAGAAAGCGCAGGGCGGATTTTCAGTGGCGTACACGAGCGCTGTGATAGCACGGCACCCACCCCAGCCTTGGATGTGTCCACCTCCACTATGAATGCCAGAGACGGGTCCGGGTGCGCCAACACGGGTGCTTCGGTGAACAGCACCTTCAACCTCTTGAAGGCTCCGTCCGCCTCAGTCGACCACCGCAAACGCACCGGCCCCCCCTTCAGCAGTGAGGTAATGGGAGCCGCTACCTGGCCAAAACCCCGGATAAACCTCCGGTAGTAATTAGCAAACCCTAAGAACCGCTGCACCTCCATCACCGTGGTTGGAGTCGGCCAATTCCGCACGGCCTTAACGCTGTCACACTCCATCACCACCCCCGTGGTGTAAATGCGATAACCCAGGAAGGAGCCGGCTCGTTTGGAGAACACACACTTCTCAGCCTTGACGTATTGGTCATGCTCCAGCAGTCTCCCAAGCACCTTGCGTACCAGGGACACATGCGCGGCGCGGGTGGCGGAATATATCAGAATATCATCAATATAAACAATCACGCCCTGCCCGTGCAGGTCCCTGAGAATCTCGTCTACAAAGGATTGAAAGATGGCTGGAGCATTCTTTAACCCATATGGCATGACGAGGGACTCATAATGGCCCGATGTGGTACTAAATGCAGTTTTCCACTTGTCTCCATCCTTAATACACACCAGGTTATACGCGCTCCTGAGATCCAGTTTTGTGAAGAATTTTTCTCCGTGAAATGATTCCACCGCCGTAGCGATGAGAGGTAGCGGGTAACTAAACCCCACCGTGATAGCATTTAGACCTCTGTAATCAATGCACGGACGCAGACCTCCCTCCTTTTTCTTCACAAAAAAGAAACTCGAGGAGACGGGTGAGATGGAGGGCCGAATGTACCCCTGTCCAAGAGATTCCGTGACATATGTCTCCATAGCCACCGTCTCCTCCTGTGACAAGGGGTACACGTGACTCTTGGGAAGCGCAGCGTTAACCTGGAGATCTATCGCACAATCCCCCTATCGATGAGGTGGTAATTTGGTCACCCTCTTTTAACAAAAAGCAATCGCCAAATTGGTGTATTCAGGGGGAATGCGCACGGTGGACACCTAGTCTGGAATCTCCACCGACGTGGCACCTATGGAAACTCCTAGACACCTCCCTGAACACTCCTCGAACCACCCCTGGAGAACCCCCTGTTTCCACGAAATCCGTGGATTGTGATCAGCCAGCCAGGGGACCCCCAGCACCACCGGAAACGCAGGCGACTCGATAAGAAAGAAACTAATCCGTTCCTTATGATTCCCCTGCGTTACCATGTCCAGTGGAACCGTAGTCTCCCTGACTAGCCCTGACCCTAATGGCCGGCTATCTAGGGAGTGCACGGGGAAGGGGGAATCTATCGGCACTCGCGGAATGCCCAGCTTAATGGCGAGTCCGCGATCCATAAAGTTCCCAGCTGCGCCTGAATCGACTAGCACCATATGCTGGGAAGAGGGAGAAAAATCAGAAAACAAAATTAATAAGAACATGTGACCAACAGGGGGTTCTGGGTGAGTTTGGTGCTGACTCATCTGGGGTAACCGAGAAGTGTTCTGCCTGCCCTCTTGACTCCTAGACTGACTCCTCCAGCACCGGTCAGCCGTGTGTTCTCTCCAACCACAGCTGGTGCAGGAGGAGCCACCTCCTCCGGTGCCCCTTCGCACAGCCCCTCCCTAACTCCATAGGAGTAGGGGCGGGGGTGCACCGAGGTGGAACGGACAGGACCCTTTCCGAACGCCCGCGGGCAGCCAGCAGATTGTCCAGTCGGATAGACATGTCGATGAGCTCATCGAGAGAAAGAGCGGTGTCCCGACAGGCTAGCTCCCTGCGGACGTTCGCCCAGAGACTACACCGGTAATTGTCTATCAGGGCCCTGTCATTCCACCCGCCCCAGCAGCCAAGGTCCTGAACTCCAGCACAAAGTCCTGCGCGCTCCTTGTCTCCTGCCTGAGATGGAACAGCCTGAGGTGAACTCTGGATAGTGGTCCCTCGCCGAGTCCGGACCATTCCAGACTGCATTGGCCCACTCCAGAGCTCGGCCCGTCAGGCAGGAAACGAGGGCACTCACGAGCTCCTCTCCCGAGGGAGCAGGTCTGACGGTGGCCAGGTACAGCTCGAGCTGGAGCAGAAATCCCTGGCACCCAGCCGCCGCTCCATCATACTCCCTCGGGAGCGCCAGACGAAGCGCGGCAGAGCCAGATGCAGTGGGAGGCGGAGGTGGCTGTGTCGGAGGAGCCGGAGGTGGAGAGAGGAGACCACTCCTCTCCCATCGGTCCATCCTCTCCATCATTTGATCCATCGCGGATCCGATTCGGTGGAGGACTGATGTATGATGGAGCACTCCATATGTGGTGCGGGATTCTGTAATGCTTAGGCGTAGTGGATGAGGAATCAGACGCAGGAAGCAGCGATACGGGTGATGGCTTTTAATGAGCGACACAGCAAAACACCTGCCACCCCAAATAGTGAACTCAGCGCACACAAAAATCTAAGTGCCCCAAACACAGGGGACAAAACACAATGAGCGTAAACCCACGCACTAGCGCTAAATACAATACAGTGCATAACAAAGCAACCAACAGAGAAACAATCCCGCACAAAGAGCAAGCGGGCCAACTAGCTAATATAGCCCCGCTAATCAACTCAACTAAGGACAGGTGAAAAACAATAACAGAAAGGGGAAAACAAAAAGGAATCAGTGGCAGCTAGTATGCCGGTGACGACGGCCGCCGAGCGCCACCCGAGCAGGAGGGGGCGCCACCTTCGGTGGGAGTCGTGACAGCCTGATAAGGATTGGATAGTTTTTTCACTGTTTGACTTTCATTTCCCCAGATGAAGAACTTCCTCTTCTTGGTACAGTATGGTCTCAGTGACCTTGTGGGCAGTCAAAGAAAAACTTCCTGACATGAGGGACAAGAAATATCCCTAAAAAGAGAAGTGTAAACAGTGATGGGCTTACACCTGGTATTTTTGTGTTCATATTGGCTTGGCTACCTCACTTGATGAAAAAGCACTATGTAAAAAAAAGTATTTTGCCCATCAGTATTTTGTGATTGTCTCCTGTTTCACCTTGTAATTAAATGCCCTCTTTCTTTGGCCATTACTGCTTTATAGCTTCATGTAGTGGTGTAGAATGAAACGATCACTCATGTATCATGTTGTAATACATCATAAAAAGCATGATACTGTATGATTGAAGTGTTTTCGGCTGCTCTTTTATTGAGAAAATAAATGTATTTATTCTATCATATCTCCATAAGGACCTGACGATTCAGAATGGTGGACCCAGGCTGTGTTGTGAATTGTAGAGGCCTCAACCCTGACCAGAAGCAACCCATACCTCCTAGGCACTTGTGGAGATCTGAGAGGATTGGAAAGGTGTGAGCAATATGTAGTAGAGAACTGGCGAGTACTCAGTATATTAACTGGTCAAGGTTGTGTATGTTACTTTTAAAATGTAATCAGTTGCTAGTTAACTGTCCAAAATTGTCATCAGTAACTGTTAAAGGAATTTTATATCTTTGATGATAATAATCAAGAATCAATTCGCCTTGACTAATGCCCAAGGTTTGTAAGACAATGGGTTAAAATAATTAGGCAAGGACTCAGCTTTCTGCAAAAGGTATCTGTAGCTTTTATTCAGAGAACGTTCTGAGGTCAGGATAACAAAACAGTCATTATATAGTTCTTGCTTTCTTACGCACATGCATTTACACACAAACTGTTGGTGACCTGTCTCCCCCACAAACTTCTCACCCTCTTTATCACTCTCCCGAGCTCGCCTGTTTCATTCCCTCAAGATAAGAAATGCTTTGAAGCTTGCACTCCCAGGACCATGTGTCTCCTGGTGTCCCTCCAATTGCATATACACATTCCTTTCCCTATCACATGGTTCCTGAACTTTCCAGAACTAATCAAACTTATCTATCCCTACATTGATCATTACATTGATTATTCATTAACCATTCTGTATGACTAATAATTCATCATGGTCTATTGATTCATTTACCTTTAATAGATAATTCTCTTATCAGTAACGTAACTATTGGATTACCCAGACTCAGTAACGTAATCTCATTACTTAGATGTTTTTGTTGATTATTTTCCCCTTAAGAGGCATTAGAAGAAGACAAATAGAAACATATTTGGTGTGTCCTCATAGTGGACTCTATCTTATGGTCAGACTCGCTCAGGTGGAACAAACTTAAAACTTGCGCCATTTTTAAGTGGTGAATTGAATGTCATTGAGAAAACAGAAAGGAGTCATAATACATTTTTTTCAGCAAACATCCTATCTGTAATCTGATTACAATATTTTTGCTGGTAACGTAACCGATTACTGTTTTTTTTTTTACAGTGTCTTCAGAAAGTATTCACACCCCTTGACTTTTTCACTGTCACTGACCTACACACAATACCCCTTAATGTCAAAGTGGAATTCTGTTTTTCAAATATTTTCATATTAACTAAAAACTGAAATGTCTCAAGTCAATAAGTATTCAACCCCTTTTTATGGCAAATCTAATTAAGTTCAGGACCAAAAACTGTGCTTAACAAGTTACATAATAAGTTGCATGGACTCACTTTGTGTGCAATAACAGTGTTTAACATGATTTTTGAATGACTATCTCATCTCTGTACCCCACACATCTGTAAGGTCACTCAGTCGAGCAATGAATTTCAAACACAGATTCAACCACAAAGACCAGGGAGTTTTTCCAATGCCTCGCAAAGAAGGGCACCTATTGGTAGATGGGGTAAAAAATAAATAGCAGACATTGAATATCCCTTTGAGCATGGTGAAGTTATTAATTACACTTTGGATGGTGTATCAATACACCCAGTCACCGCCAAAGATAAAGGTGTCCTTCTAACTCAGTTGCCAGAGGGGAAGGAAACTGCTCAGGGATTTCACCATGAGTCATGGGGACTTTAAAATAGTTACATAGTTTAATGGCTGTGATAGGAGAAAACTGAGGTTGAATCAACAACATTGTAGTTACTTCACAATGCTAACCTAATTTACAGAGTGAAAAGAAGTAAGCCTGTACAGAAAATATTCAAAAACATGCATCCTGTTTGCAACAAGGCACTAAAGTAATACTGCAAAAAATGTGGCAAAGCAATTCACTTTTGTCCTGAATATAAGTACCACTCTCTGAGTACCACTCTCCATATTTCCAAGCATAGTGGTGGCTACATCATGTTATGGGTATGCTTGTAATCATTTAAGGACTGGGGAGTTTTTCAAGATAAAAAAGAAATGCAATGGAGCTAACCGCAAGCAGAATCTTAAGGGAAAACCTGGTTCAGTCTGTTTTCCACCAGACACTGGGAGATTAATTCACCTTTCAGCAGGACAATAATGTAGAATACAAAGCCAAATGTACACTCGAGTTGCTTACCAAGAAGACGGTGAATGTTCCTGAGTGGCTAAGTTAAGGTTTTGACTTATATCTGCTTGAAAATCTATGGCAAGACCTGAAAATGGTTGTCTAGCAATGATCAACAACCAATTTGACAGAGCTTGAAGAAGTTTTAAAAGAATATTGGGCAAATGTTGCACAATCCAGGCGTGGAAAGGTCTTAGATTTACCCAGAAATATACTTATCTAATCAATTCTAATCCTACTTTGTAACACAACAAAATCTGGAATAAGTCAAGGGGTATGAATACTTTCTGAAGGCACTGTAACTGATTGCATGTCTTCAGTTACTCCCCAACCCTGTGAATGGTGCATTGTAAAGACCTCAGCACACAGCAAACTTGCATCCCAAATTGTACCCTATTCCCTATGTAGTGCAATACCTTTGACCAGAGCCCTACGGGCCCCGGATGAAAAGTAGCGCACTAATGTTACATACCTAGGGAATAGGGTACAATTTGGGATGCAGGCTTGCAGTGTGGTTAAAGGAAGTCTCCAGGCTCTCTTCTGTCCTGCTGACTCTGATCCTGTATGTCAGCACAGGCCTCCCTTTTTGGAGCAGCACCCCATCTCTTCGGTATGGCATTACCTCCAGACCTGCTGAAATCTACTAGGAGCTACACTGCTACAAGGAGTGACAGGGCTATTCAATTCTGGTCCTGGAGGGCCGAAACATTTCCGTTTTTTCTTTCTACCCCAAAGTTCATTTCACTGAATTAGTCCCTTATTCGAAGGAGAGGATGAACATCAGAAGTGTTTCAGCCCTCCAGGACTGGAATTGAATACGAGCCCTGCGTGTAGCTTCTAATAAACAAAGAGTGCCGGGCTACACAATGGATAGTGATACTCCTACTGCTCGGTGGTTCTGTGGGTCTGTCTAACTGCTTTGTGGTTGGTTGAGAAAATGGGTGTGTGACCATGTCATACAGACATTTGGGCTGGCTAAATAAAGTGCTGTGTCTGTCTTATTTGTTTCCCCACAGCTGTCACACAACAGGATCATCATAGACATTTTGTTTCATTCAAGTCACCCTCCCTCCTTTAGGCATCCATTTAGTCGCTCTCTCTCTCCCTTATCCCTCCCATCTGTTACCGTTGCCACTCTCTTGCTCTCTCTCGCTTGCTCTTTCTTTCATGCACTCTCCATCCCTCTCCCTGTCTCTCTGTTTTAGACAGTCATTCGCATGATCATACCACACTGCCAGCTGAGTTATAACTTGAACAATACTTTGTTAGTTTTCAATTCTACAATTTAAAATCTCCCCATATATAAAAACCACGAAAGACTGGCTTGAAAGAAGGCTTGAACGCAAGATCGTCATTTTTATAACTCACACGGTGAAGAACGTAGCCTGTAGCCTACTGCAGGGTTTCCCAGACTTTTTCAAATTCGGCACACAGAAATTAGAGGTCATGAGTAACTTGGTCAAAAAGAATGGCACCGATTGGCTTATAGGTGGTGGTGTTATAAGAAGTTTCACTTAAATCATCATGTCCGCCGCCCTATTTGACCTAAAGACTTGAACATTTGTATGTAGGTGTCTTTCTTCCTGCTGAACAAATTTACCTGAAGGACCCATAAGGTTGACAGAATAGATGATTGATAAATAAGGAAATCTGATTTTATGTGTCCATTGAAATCCTTTTTAAATCCATTTCTCAATGGCCTATCAACCTGAAACATGTTAGGGTCATCAGACATTACAATAATGAACCATGTTAAGTTTGGCATTGATATCTTAAAAAATAAGGACACTATTAACAATTCACTTTTTGACTGTAACACTAATGCTTAAAGGTCCTGAACAGTGAAAATCATGTTTTTCATGAAATCGGATGATATTTGGATGAAACCAGTTCAGAGTAGGGCAACTCAAGTATGCACATTTCTGTAGCTGGTACATTGATAAAGTTTGATAATAAAGTTACTTCCCCTTCCTCTGTGTCAATCACTTGGATTCAGGGGGTAGGCATTACCAAGGATTTACTTCCAGCTTTATGCAACATCACATAAAGCTGTAAATGTAATACACTAATGGTAGGGTCTTATCACCTTTACTTATTTAAATATGTACCATCTTAAAACTGTCATCCCATGCTCCTACACCTTACTTTAGCGTTATTTACAAACCGTAAGATAGCTACTAGGAGAACGTTCGACCAAAGATATTGGTAACCATTAATCTGCGGCGTGACTGATAGCTAGCAAGCTACTTACCAGCATGCCGGCAAAAGCACTCTGTGTTGTGACTGGGTACCATAGTGCAAATTTAACATGACACTATTTTCCGAAGAATGAAGATATCCGACAGCAGTGGCTGCTATTTAGGGAATGTTGTCCCCAAAAGGTGTTGCGGTATGTATAGTATTTGTAATTTACCCCTGAAAATCATATTTTACCATTCCATTGTGTGGGTTGTTGTCTTACAGTTAATGTAGCTTGTGTCATTGGGGCTTATCATAATGATTGGGGGGGTGTAATTATTTCCTTTTCCATCTCCTTTTGTCTTTCCACTATTATCAAGCAGTAATGATACACATTTTAGAAAATTCAACCTTTATCTGCACAGCTTCCCAGGCAACTGCATCAATTGAGCATTTCAGGCACAGAAACATTTCCAAATACAAACATTGAAAAGTTTCACAAAAGTGCACGACCAAATTTTGTAAATTTCAAATTGAGTTCTTCCAAAATACCAGAAAACACATTGTAGAATGAGTAGATCACCTCATCAACAAATGGATAGCATCATGACAAATAAAAGGAAATTCACTACCCATTTAACAAACATTTCACTTTTCAGAAACATTACAGGCTCCGTAGACAGGCTCCTGGATCTCCTCTTCAACATGGTCACCCTTGATCCAGTGCCATATGTGGGGAAGCTGTGCAAGCTGTCCATCCCAGGACCCTTGTCTGCCTAGTGTGAGAGGCCTGACAAAGAGCAGGCCATAGCTAGATTTTTCTCCCACTTCTATCTTGGGGTGACTGAAGCCTGCTTGATTGAAGCGGGGTACATGGGTCCTCCTCCTCTCTCGCTGTCCTCCCCATGAATTTCTGTAGTTGGTTGTATTTCCTAAAGCCTAAGTAATTCACTGTTACGTGATACAGTATATCACATTTTGTTACATTGTATTGTTTTTTTTCAATCATTTGGACAGGAGATAAGTGTTACAAATTGTACAAATCAATGGGTCCTGCATACTGTAGGGTGGCAGGGTGCCTATATTAGGCTTATGGCTCTAATTATAATTTTTTATTATGTCAAATGGTGTCTCACCATAATTTCTCACCTATAAAAAGCCAGACTACGGTTTGTTCATGTTGATCAATATTTTGTCTGAGCTGGCCTTTGGTAATTTATCAAATAAATGTCTGCTCAATGCATACAATTCTGAACATATTGTCATGTATAATGCTAATGCAGCAGGAACCAATAAATTGTCCAGTACAGTTATTGTATGCTGTTTTCATGTACATTCCCTTTATGTCTAAGCTTCTAAGATGACTCAGACTTCATGTGAAGTGTATCAGTGAACTGTATTCTGTAATTATATTGTACAAAAATATTAACGCAGCATGCTACAATTTCAACGATTTTACTGAATTACAGTTCATTTAAGGAAATCAGTTAATTTAAATAAATACATTAGGCCCTAATCTATGGATTTCACATGACTGGGCAGGGGTGCAGCCATGGGTGGGCCTGGGAGGGCATAGGCCCACCCACTGGGGAGCCAGGCCGAGCCAATCAGAATTAGTTTTTCCCCATAAAAGGAAATACTACTATTTCCTACAGAAGGAAATGCTCCTCAGATTCATCAGCTGTCGGAGTGGCTGGTCTCAGACAATCCCGCAGGTGAAGAAGCTGGATGTGGAGGTCCTGGGCTGGTTTGGTTACACGTGTGAGGCCAGTTGGACGTACGGCCAAGTTCTCTAAAACGACATTGGAGGCAGCTTATGGTAGAGAAATTAACATTACATTTTCTGGCAACAGCTCTGGTGGACATTCCTGCAGTCAGCATGCCAATTGCACGCTCCCTCAAAACTTGAGACATCTGTAGCATTGTGTTGTGTGACAAAACTGCACATTTTAGAGTGGCTTTTTATTGTCCCCAGCACAAGGCTTCTTGATATGCCACATCTGTCAGGTGGATGGATTATCTTGGCAAAGGAGAAATGACCACTAACGGGGATGTACAACATTTGAGATAAATAAGCTTTTTGTGCGTATGGAACATTTCTGGGATCTTTTGTTTAAGCTCATGAAACATGGAACCAACAATTTACATTTTGCGTTTATAGTTTTGTTCTGTATAGTTAATAGAAATGCAATTGTGTATTGCTGCTGTTTGTCTGATATCCAACAGTCCAATTGTTGACCATGAGAGCATTTTGCAGAGAAAATGGGTTGAGGCATGCTATTTAGGCTCGGAATGACATTTGGCCCATTGTTTACCCACTTACCTGCCAATGACCACAATGGCGTTTCAAAGAGCTGTCAGTCAAGGTGAGCTCATGAGTATAAGCTTCCCCCCACTCTACATCTTCTTGCAGGCTTCTTGATAGTTTGAGATGAGAGAAGGTACAATTTCTTCAATTCTGAGTTTTTTGATAGCGTCAACATATTCTGGGTGATGTTTTGGTCATTGAAAGGCTATTTTTACTTGGGAAATAGGATAACTGAGGGAACCCTTTTGAAAATAATCATAAAAAATATTATTCTTATGGACTAAAAGTCAGACTCGTTCCACATTTGGTCTTTGGACTCATCACAATAGTCCCTAAAGAGTTTGAGAAAATAATGCATTCAAAGGTGTCCACAATATACAGTTGAAGTCGGAAGTTTACAAACACTTAGGTTGGAGTCATTAAAACTCATTTTTTAACCACTCCACAAATTTCTTGTTAACAAACTATAGTTTTGTCAAGTCAGTTAGGACATCTACTTTATGCAATTTTTCCAACAATTCTTTACAGACAGATTATTTCACTTCTAATTCAATGTATCACAATTCCAGTGGGTCAGAAGTTCACATACACTAAGTTGACTGTGCCTTTAAACAGCTTGGAAAATTCCAGAAAATGATCTCATGGCTTTGGAAGCTTCTGATAGGCTAATTGACATAATTTGAGTCAATTGGAGGTGTACTTGTGGATGTATTTCAAGGCCGACCTTCAAGCTCAGTGTCTCTTTGCTTGACATCATGGGAAAATCAAAAGAAATCAGCCAAGACCTCAGAAAAGAATTGTAGACCTCCACAAGTCTGGTTCATCCTTGGGAGCAATTTCCAAACGCCTGAAGGTACCACGTTCATCTATACAAACAATAGTAAGCAAGTATAAACACCATGGGACAACGCAGCCGTCATACCGCTTAGGAAGGAGACGCGTTCTGTCTCCTAGAGAACAACAGCAAAGGACCTTGTGAAGATGCTGGAGGAAACAGGTACAAAAGTATTTATATCCACAGTAAAACGAGTCCTATATCAACATAACCTGAAAGGCCGCTCAGCAAGGAAGAAGCCACTGCTGCAAAACCGCCATAAAAAAAGCCAGACCACGGTTTGCAACTGCACATGGGGACAAAGATCGTACTTTTTGGAGAAATGTCCTCTGGTCTGATGAAACAAAAATAGAACTGTTTGATCATAATGACCATCGTTATGTTTGGAGGAAAAAGGGGGAAGCTTGCAAGCTGAAGGACACCATCCCAACTGTGAAGCACAGGGTGGCAGCATCATGTTGTGGGGGTGCTTTGCAGCAGGAGGGACTGGTGCACTTCACAAAATAGGTGGCATCATGACGAAAGAAAATTATGTGGATATATTGAAGCAACATCTCAAGACATCAGTCAGGAAGTTAAAGCTTGGTCGCAAATGGGTCTTCCAAATGGACAATGACCCTAAGCATACTTCCAAAGTTGTGGCAAAATGGCTTGAGGACAACAAAGTGAAGGTATTGTAGTGGCCATCACAAAGCCCTGACCTCAATCCTATAGAACATTCGTTGGCATAACTGAAAAAGCGTGTGCGAGCAAGGAGGCCTGCAAACCTGATTCAAGTACACCAGCTCTGTCAGGAGGAATGGGACAAAATTCACCCAACTTATTCTGGTTAGCTTATGGAAGGCTACCCAAAACATTTGACCCAAGTTTATCAATTTAAAGACAATGCTACCGAATACAAATTTTGTGTATGTAAACTTCTGACCCACTGGGAATGTGATGAAAGGAATACAAACTGAAATAAATCATTCTCTCTACTATTATTCTGACATTTCACATTCTTAAAATAAAGTGGTGATCCTAACTGACCTAAAAGAGGGAATTTTTTATAGGATTAAATCCTAGTAAACTTCAACTGTACCAGTAGATGTATATTAGCACATACGCTAATGTAGCATGTTCTTAGCGTGGAACACACACAACTGATCAATGGACTATGTTCGGGAAGAGCATTAATAAGATTATCATATGAAAGACCAGACCAGAGACCAGGATATAAAGTTTAAATGCTAATGCCGGCTTGTTTATTTTAAGAAAGTAGTTTGTAGTTGTCCAATATATAAATATTCACAGTAATAAAATACCCTGGGTTAAATAATGTGGGTGCACCTGCCTAATTAAATATCTATAGTAATATCAAATATCACCAGATTAGTTCAATATAGAAATCAAAATGACATTCAAATACACATTCACAATTTCACAGTCTTACCACATATATGGCCATTAAACACGACAGAGCTATGCAGAATAATGTATTTAGGTGTCCTTCAAGAGAGGTCCTTTTGAAGTGATGTCTTCAGATATCTTTCTTTTGAATGCAATAGAAGATGTCAATCTCTCTGGGTAGGCTCGCCATCCAAGACTCAAACTCCAACAAAAATTCTGACCAATATATTGAATAAGCAGACCAACATTGAGCACAGTTACATGCACACAATAATATGAGTATTGTGGATAGTCAGATTAATATAATAGTTTATTAAAATGCTTTGCAAGAAGAACATTTTCCCTAATAATCCTGTTTGCATGGATACATCTGAAATCATGCTACTTAATGGGACTTACTGTAAATAAATGCAATTGCCAGTCATAATAAATGTTCTACCACAGTGACTATGTTATTTTAGTTCAGACATAAAAGTTTGTATTTGAAAACGATTTAAGTTTTTCCAAACTCACACAATGAGGGAGGCTTGCGTTACCGGTGCTTGCACATGCGCAGAACAAATACACAGATGGAACTACATTTTAAGCTGTTTACTCTGAAAACCAGGTTGTACCAAAAGCAACGTTCAGATACAATATTGTTCACTATAAAAAAAAGTACACTGAGTGTACAAAACATAAGGAACACCTGCTCTTTCCATGACATAGACTGACCAGGTGAATCCAGGTGAAAGCTATGATCCCTTATTGATGTCACGTGTATTTAAATCAGTGTAGATGAAGGAGAGGAGACAGGTTAAAGAATGATTTTTAAACCATGAGACATGGATTGTGTATGTGTGCCGTTCAGAGGGGTGGAATGGACAAGACAAAGATTGAAGTGCCTTGGAACAGATTTTGGTAGTAGGTGCCAGGCGCACCGTGTTGAGTGTCAATAACTGCAACACTGCAGGGTTTTTCACGCTCAACAGTTTCCTGTCTGTTTCAAAAATGGTCCACCCACAAAGGACACCCAGCCAACTTGACACTACTGTGGGAAGCATTGGAGTCGACATGGGCCAGCATACCTGTGGAACGCGTTCGACACCTTGTAGAGGCCATGCCCTGACAAAGTGAGGCTGTTCTGAGGGCAAAAGGGGGTGCAACTCAATATTAGGAAGGTCAAATCAAATCAAATGTATTTATATAGCCCTTCGTACATCAGCTGATATCTCAAAGTGCTGTACAGAAACCCAGCCTAAAACCCCAAACAGCAAGCAATGCATGTGAAAGAAGCACGGTGGCCAGGAAAAACTCCCTAGGAAAAACTCCCTAGAAAGGCCAAAAACCAAGAAACCTAGAGAGGAACCAGGCTATGAGGGGTGGCCAGTCCTCTTCTGGCTGTGCCGGGTGGATATTATAACAGAACATGGTCAAGATGTTAAAATGTTCATAAATGACCAGCATGGTCAAATAATAATAATCATAGTAGTTGTCGAGGGTGCAACAAGCACGTCCGGTGAACAGGTCAGGGTTCCATAGCCGCAGGCAGAACAGTTGAAACTGGAGCAGCAGCACGGCCAGGTGGACTGGGGACAGCAAGGAGTCATCATGCCAGGTAGTCCTGAGGCATGGTCCTAGGGCTCAGGTCCTCCGAGAGAAAGAAAGAAAGAGAGAAAGAGAGAATTAGAGAGAGCATATTTAAATTCACACAGGACACCGGATAAGACAAGAGAAATACTCCAGATGTAACAGACTGACCCTAGCCCCCCGACACATAAACTACTGCAGCATAAATACTGGAGGCTGAGACAGGAGGGATCAGAAGAAACTGTGGCCCCATCCGATGATACCCCCGGACAAGGCCAAACAGGCAGGATATAACCCCACCCACTTTGCCAAAGCACAGCCCCCACACCACTAGAGGGATGTCTACAACCACCAACTTACCGTCCTAAGACAAGGCCGAGTATAGCCCACAAAGATCTCCGCCATGCACAACCCAAGGGGGGGGGCGCCAACCCAGACAGGAAGACCACGTCAGTGACTCAACCCACTCAAGTGACGCACCCCTCCCATGGACGGCATGGACGAACACCAGTAAGCCAGTGACTCAGCCCCTGTAATAGGGTTAGAGAAAGAGAATCCCAGTGGAGAGAGGGGAACCGGCAAGGCAGAGACAGCAAGGGCGGTTCATTGCTCCAGCCTTTCCGTTCACCTTCACACTCCTGGGCCAGACTATACTTAATCATAGGACCTACTGAAGAGATAAGTCTTCAGTAAAGACTTAAAGGTTGAGACTGAGTCTTCGTCTCTCACATGGGTAGGCAGACTATTCCATAAAAATTGAGCTCTATAGGAGAAAGCCCTACCTCCAGCCGTTTGCTTAGAAATTCTAGGGACAATTAGGAGGCCTGCGTCTTGTGACCATAGCGTACATGTAGGTATGTACGGCAGGACCAAATCGGAAAGATAGGTAGGAGCAAGCCCATGTAATGCTTTGTAGGTTAGCAATAAAATCTTGATATCAGCCCTTGCCTTAACAGGAAGTCGGTGTAGGGAGGCTAGCACTGGAGTAATATGATCAAATTTTTTGGTTCTAGTCAGGATTCTAGCAGCCGTATTTAGCACTAACTGAAGTTTGTTTAGTGCTTTATCCTGGTAGCCGGAAAGTAGAGCATTGCAGTAGTCCAGCCTAGAAGTAACAAAAGCATGGATTAATTTTTCTGCATCATTTTTGGACAGAAAGATTCTGATTTTTGCAATGTTACGTAGATGGAAAAAAGCTGTCCTTGAAACAGTCTTGATATGTTCTTCAAAAGAGAGATCAGGGTCCAGAGTAACGCCGAGGTCCTTCACAGTTTTATTTGAGACGACTGTACAACCATCCAGATTAATTGTCAGATTCAACAGAAGATCTCTTTATTTCTTGGGACCTAGAACAAGCATCTCTGTTTTTTTCCGAGTTTAAAAGTAGAAAGTTTGCAGCCATCCACTTCTTTATGTCTGAAACACAGGCTTCTAGCGAGGGCAATTTTGTAAATTTTTTAAATTTATATATTTTTTTGAAATGTTAGGGTGTAGATTAGCTTTAAAATTGCAGATAGATTGTAGCTTCCATCAATGTAATTGTTCCTAAGGTGTTCCTAATGCTTTGTACACTCCGTGTATAATTACCTCGAAAGAAGTGCCCGTAGCAATTAGCATAAATAGCACAATTTACTTAAATTGGTAAAAGTTAACATTGGCCCGCTAAACATGCGCTAATACAGCAGCTTCATTTGTCATCCACAAACACATTCAATCGGTCTCAGGATGAGAACGATGAGGACCATCAATTATCAGCTTTTCTCTTAAGATATATCTATGTTGAGCTCATTATATCTAGCTTTATATCAGTTTTTTGACCTTCACAGACAATAGAAAATCTGTCATAAAATGGGGCTCCCTCAGTCCCTCTACAAGGCTTACTCAACATTGCATTGATTGAGTTGTCAAAGGCGGAACCTAACTGATTTGCGCACTTCCGATTGGTTAAGTCATTTCTCATAACTACAAGGATATTTAACCATTACTTGACCTGGGTTACCCTAAAATATGCTAAAAATAATTTTTCAATCGTATTTTCATGAACCATAGGACTTGGTTTGAGAACAGCTAATGGGTTGGTCAAAGGATGGCTGAGTTAAATCAAAAATCAGATTTTACGTGTCCATTTAAAACAATGTAAATCCACTCAACAGTGGCAGATCAGCTTAAAACTTGTCATCGCTATCATGGACGTCCCTAAGGTGTACCACGCTGAATTTGGTATTGATATCTCAAAAAACAAGAACTATTAACTCATTATAATTTGTATATTTTTTTTTTAAATGTTAGGGGGTAGATCAGCTTTAAAACTGCAGATAGATTGTAGCTTCCATCAATGTAATTGTCTGCGTCACTTCCAATCCCCCATATATATATATATATATATATCACGCACACACACACACGCACACACACACACACACACACACACATACATACATACACACATAAATTAAATACATATATATACACCTTTTTTATTTCTTTTGTTACCCTTCCTTTATTACCCTCCAACCCTACCACCCCTCCCCAATTGGAGAAAACTAGTGAACAACAACGCTTAGGCCTGTATTTCCAGCTTATACATACTATATACATTTTATGGACATTTTATGGTCTATTTTACAATTTTATTTTGTTTGTTTTAAACTCTTGTCCTTCCTCCACACGCAATCTCTCCCATATATTTATGATGTCCATCCAATTTGATTTCCATTTGCCATATCTTTGAAACTGTACTCTTTCAAAAACAGTTCCTAACCTATATACGTTTTACGGGCACAGAATGTTTTACATTAGTTATCTTGTTGTTATTAGTCCAAACCTTCAGCTTCATTCAACCCCTCTCATCTATCGCTTAACACAATCCATATTGGATTTCTATTTGCCATATATCTTTCAACTGTGCTGTGATGTTTCACAAAAGCGCTGCTATCTGCAGGGTTAGCTCCAGGTAAATATTCCAATTCTTCAGCCATTCCTGGATGTGACCAAAAACAAACAGTACCAAAACAAATGATCTAATGATTCTGCCTCTTTGCAGCAAAATCTGCAGAGCTGGGAATGTTGTATCCTCCATATAAATAACATTATGTTGGTTGCAAGAATTCTGTATAATAATTAAAATTGAAATATTCTAAGTTTTGAATCCGGCGTCGTTTTGCGTATCAGTTCATAAACCATGTGCCATGGAATCAAAAATCTCTTCCAAACTATTTTGCGATCTATATGGCACGGCTGTCAATTTTTTGGTCCTTAAATGAAACTGGTATACTTTTTTAGGGCCTACAGACAAGTTCCTTACTTTTTCCCCCTTCCACTTTCCTCATCCATTATGTTTTAGTTTAATGCAGGGCCGACAGACAAGTTCCTTACTTTTTCCCCCTTCCACTTTCCTCTTCCATTATGTTTTAGTTTAGTGCAGGGCCGACAGACAAGTTCCTTACTTTTTCCCCCTTCCACTTTCCTCTTCCATTATGTTTTAGTTAGCTGCATGTATGACATAACTCCACCAGTCATATTTATGATATCATTTACGAAGATTATAACTTTTTATTTTTATAAAAAATATATGTTTTTTTATCAATTGGTATATTTGAGTTTAACCACACTATTTGTTGTATTATTTATTCTGTCTTTTCTGGTGGATTAAATTGAAATTGATTCAAATGTATTAAACTTCACTAAACTCTAAAAAGACGATCAAAAAGGAGATGAATAAAAATGCAATTGCTAGCTCCATGCTGTTACTGTCGTTATACCTATGGACAAACAAATTTATAGAAAGGTGAGCATGGCTTTATATTTCCTCACTGTGTGACACTGACCACGGGGCGTTATGGGATTGTTTCTGAAATTAGAGCTAATTTTGAGAAAACCTTAAGCCCAATTTTCAAAACAACCTTTCAATATAAAAATGTATTTAAGACTTTGTAATTTGGGAATTTCTTGAGGTGCTCTAAGTTGCTATTACAGTGCATTCGGAAAGTATTCAAACCCCTTAACTTTTTCCACATTTTGTTACGTTACAGCCTTATTCTAAAGTTGATTAAATTGTTTTTTTCCCCTAATCAAGCTACACACAATACCCCATAATGACAAAGCAAAAACTTTTTGAAATTGTTGCAAATTTATTAAAAATAAATAACTGAAATATCACATTTACATAAGTATTCAGACCCTTTTACTCACTACTTGTTGAAGCACCTTTGGCAGCGATTACAGCTTTGAGCTTGGCACACCTTTATTTGTGGAGTTTCTCCCATTATTCTCTGTAGATCCTCTCAAGCTCTATCAGGTTGGATGGGGACCGTTGCTGCATACTGTAGCCATTTTCAGGTCTCTCCAGAGACGTTCGATCGGGTTCAAGTCCGGGCTCTGGCTGGGCCACTCAAGGACATTCAGAGACTTGTCCCGAAGCTACTCCTGCGTTGCCTTGGCTGTGTGCTTAGGGTCGTTGTCCTGTTAAAAGGTGAACCTTCGCCCCCAGTCTGAAGTCCTGAGCGCTTGGGAACCTTCAGTGCTGCAGCAATTCTATGGTACCCTTCCCCAGATCTGTGCCTCAACACAATCCTGTCTCAGAGCTCTACAGACAATTTCTTCGACCTCATGGCTTGGTTTTTGCATTGACATGCACTGTCAACTGTGGGACCTTATATAGACAGGTGTGTGCCTTTCTAAATAATGTCCTATTAATTGAATTTACCACAGGTGGACTCCAATGAAGTTTTAGAAACATCTCAAGGATGATCAATCGAAACAGGATGCACCTGAGCTCAATTTTTGAGTCTCATAGCAAAGGGTTTAAATACTTAAAAAATCTGTTTCGCCTCGTCATTATGTAGAATGATAAGGACATGTTTTATTTAATCCATTTTAGAATAAGGCTGTAACAAGGGGTCTGAATACTTTCCGAATGCACTGTATATGCTTTTCTGGCATTGCGAAATAGCTGCTACCTACACTGACTTTAACTGGGTCTCACTGTACATTTACATTTACATTTAAGTCATTTAGCAGACGCTCTTATCCAGAGCGACTTACAGGTGAATTACAGACAACCCCCAGTATAGCTAGCCTCTGCCACAGTAGTATCACAGTGGTGCTTTACAATCGTCCATTTCACATACTGTATTGCTCTGCATTTCACCCTTTTCTCCTCCTCCCCTCCCCTCTTCCACTCCCCTCTCTGGAGTGCCCCTCCCTCTCCAGTTGCCTAAAACCGGAAGTCACGACTCACAAACCACCAAGTCATAAAATATTTGTCACTGCATGGTCTTTTTCCTCCCTCTATCCATCTCTCTCTCTTTCTCTAGGTCTCTCTTCCCTCTCTTTTTATCTGTACTGCCTGAGGCAGGATAGAGGGAAAAACGTGACACAGTATCTTCTGCTGTACTAGCCGGCCGTCTATGAGTCATATAACTCTATTTGGAGCAGAGCAGAACCACAGAGCCAGTTTGGTGCAGCTCAGAGAGGGACTGTACAGGATGTTAACTATGACAATATCAGCAGAGCTAGAGCCAGTTTGATGCAGCTCAGAGAGAGACTGTAGTGGATGTTAACTATGACACTATCAGCAGAGCTAGAGCCAGTTTGATGCAGCTCAGAGAGAGACTGTACAGGATGTTAACTATGACAATATCAGCAGAGCTAGAGCCAGTTTGATGCAGCTCAGAGAGAGACTGTACAGGATGTTAACTATGACAATATCAGCAGAGCTAGAGCCAGTTTGATGCAGCTCAGAGAGAGACTGTAGTGGATGTTAACTATGACACTATCAGCAGAGCTAGAGCCAGTTTGATGCAGACCTGAGAAAGACGGCACAGCGTGTTAACTATGTATGACACTTTCAGCGGGATGTGTTAGTTCCCTGCCTTCAACAGTGGAGTTGCAGTGGATTGCCTTCATCCACTCTTGCCTGGACAGTTAACGAACGGTGCACATGATTTAGCCCCTTAGGCTTCATTAGTATTCTGATGATATTATCTCTCCTTGTCATTTCAGTTTCTCATAATAAACAGTCAGACTCAGAGACCATGTTAGGAATATTACACCTCCCATGCAGAGAGAACCATACCCATCGTTTTATCTGTACAGCTCCTCCACTCATATTTAGGCCTACTACTGATGTTATCCCATCGACCCCATCGACACTGCACCCCACCCTCTCTCCTGCACCTCTGCCAAGCCAAAGCTACCCAGGCACTTTCTTTTTGTGACAGATGAACAGCAACACAAACATTAGTAAGATATATGGGGCACAGGGCAGACTATGGGGAACTGGTCTGGGCTGGTTCAAAGAGCTGGCCCGGGAGGGACAATGATAAAAAACAAGTAACGGTTATAATCTCCACCATGGAGGGAGAGTAGCCTGGTTAAACCAGACTGAACGCTGCCCTCACCATTCATTCAGTCTGGTGTTAACCAGGCTAGAGGGAGCGTGATCTGGGCCAGGCAATAGTGCCAGGTTCCATCCAGAGCCATCAGTAAGCCTCACGGCCTCTATCGATTCGTGATGCTTCCATTTGGAAGCCTGCATGCACCCTGTTTTTTAAATAAGATTATATTTTCTGTGATCAATTGTAAAAGAAAGTCACACACTCATCTAATTTTGTAATTTTGTACTGGTTTGATGTGTGATGGCTGTATTGCAAGTTTTACAGAGAACGATGGGATTAATAGGAAGATAATGAAGTGAATATACTGTAAAAACTGCAAGGTTTTAACTTTGTGATGTTTGTGTCCTGATATCCAACGTTGTCCTTATCGCGATGTTGATTAAGCGTTGTGGTTCATGTTGTCTTAATGTTGCGTTGATGTTTGTGTCCCCTCCAGGTGCCGTTCCCAGCTCTGCAGGGGGAAGGGGTGGAGTATCTAGGCCGAGCCGATGACACCATCATTGCCATCTCCAACTACAGGCTCCACATCAAGTTTAAGGACTCCATTATCAATGTAAGACATAATGAACACATGTGTATTTTACGATACGCTGGTATTGATCCACGGACCGGTTTGGGTTTTTACTTTACATTCTATATCGGTATTTGAATATTTGGTTTGTTAAATGTGATACGTTGTGTGTAACGTCCATTTTTATAGTTTACTTCGTTACTTGAGTCAACACTCTCTGCTCTCTCTTAACATGCCGCTTTCCACACAGACATAGCCCCGCCCCCTGTCATTCAAGGTGGGCATTTGTTGTTCCTCGACCACGAGACACTTGCCTTCAGTCTGTATGGTCAATGCAACACATGGATCAATGTTGATGACAATGATGCTGTTTTCACTTTGCTTCTTAATAAAAATCCAGTAGTGTTTTATAACTACAATATTAGTTTGTGTTTCTTACATCTGCAAACAACTAGTTTGTATTTTCTTAGCAATTTGGGCCTAAATCGTGTTAGCTGCTAATGCTAATCACTAGTTAGCTGGCTAGCTAGCTAGCTAATGTACTGAGTCAGAGCAAACATACAGTACCAGTCAAAAGTTTGAACACACCTACAGTGGGGGAAAAAAGTATTTGATCCCCTGCTGATTTTGTACGTTTGCCCACTGATAAAGAAATGATCAGTCTATAATTTTAATGATAGGTTTATTTGAACAGTGAGAGACAGAATAACAACAAAGATATCCAGAAAAACGCATGTCAAAAATGTTATAAATTGATTTGCATTTTAATGAGGGAAATAAGTATTTGACCCCTCTGCAAAACATGACTTAGTACTTGGTGGCAAAACCCTTGTTGGCAATCACAGAGGTCAGACGTTTCTTGTAGTTGGCCACCAGGTTTGCACACATCTCAGGAGGGATTTTGTCCCACTCCTCTTTGCAGATCTTCTCCAAGTCATTAAGGTTTCGAGGCTGACGTTTGGACATTTTGCACAGGACCAATCATTCCACTGTTTTTAGTTATTCCGTTTTCTCCCTGATGCCTATACCAAAAAGACAACTTTACCGGTGTTAACTAGATTACTAGAGCATTCATTCTATCCATGTAAGACATTATTCTGGTTAGCACTACTTTATAGTCTTCTGGGGCAGTTATGACAGAAGAGAAACAACATGTATCTAACTATAGTTGACAAACAAATGGCCTACCAAATGTCGGAAAAAGCATGTCTAAATTATTGGTGAAATTAGCCAGTAGGCTATATGGACCAATACGGAGAATCAGCAAAATAAATTACTATGTAATTATAGTGGATCAAATTGCGCTGAAGTGTGACAAGAAATAGCTACACTGAAAGACCTGCACCGTAGCGTTGTTTTTAGCTGCTTCTATGCGGGCAAGACAAATTCTTTACTTCCTGTTTGCGTACAGTCTAAGTACCAGAAAACTCCACTAGGGGGCAAATAACACCATGGAACACAATGAAAATCCATCTTAACCATTGTAATAAAATGATCTGTTACCTTCTAACAGGATGGCAGCACACTCCCCGCCTGGTATAATGAAATTGTGCCGCTATGAAATAAAACATGTATTAAGAAACAAATAATGTCCTTTTATTCTTATCTTTTGTCTCTAGGATGCTTCAGAAAGAAGAATAACAATCTCTGAGATTGGTCTCAGAAACACCTTAGTAGCTCCTTGCTTGACAATTTTTAGTTCTACTTTCCTAACCTTTTTGTCATTACTGGTAAAGGTTTTGACCACAAGCCCGACTGGCCAGTCATTTCTGTGCGCCTGACTGTCTTTCACAACATCTCCCACTTTTACATTTGGCTTCTCTGCTGTCCATTTTCTGCGTCTCTGCAGCTGGTGTTGTCCGCACCGTCATGAAAGGATCTGGCAACATGAATGAGTCGTGCTGTGCCTCGATTGAGAGCTTTCCAGCTTGAGAACCTCTCAAAGCGATGAGAGCCGAGTTGAGCTCCAGAAACCTTAGTGGCGAAGACAGTGACGTCTGGTCAAATCTCCGTGTCTGCGTGAGGCTCTACAAGGTCAAAATTGATGGTCTCAGGCTCACTTGAGTTTGCTTGGGTCAGGAAAGGTGGACCTGAGAACCAACTGGTGTGCTTTAAGAGCGCAGCTAGTATGGGCCTGGTTGCATGGTCTGCTGGATTGCTTTCAGTGTTTACATAACACCACTGATCTGGATGGGTAGACTTCCTGATGCGAGTTACTCTATTGGCAACATACACATAGAATCTTTTGGTGACATTGTGGATGTAACCGAGAACTACCTTACTGTCTGTATAGAACTTGACCGCATTTACATCAATGTCCATTTCGTCTCTGATCAGTTCATACATCTCAACAGCTAGCACAGCCGCACACAGTTCTAGGCGTGGGATAGTGTGGGCCGGACGAGGGGCCAATTTTGATTTCCCCATGACAAATCCAACATGGCATTGACCTTCAGAGTCAATAACTCTCCGGTAGGCTACCGCTCCTATGGCTACTGTAGAGGCATCCGAGAAGATGTGTAGCTCTCTTCTTTGAGTGGTAGACAAAGAGACTGGGATGTAGGTCCACTGAATATACACATGTTCCAACTCCATCAAAGATTCCTTCCACATTTTCCATTCCTCTTCTTTTTCTGTGGGAAGAGGGGCGTCCCACTCACTCTGATCAGAAGAGAGTTCTCTGATTAAGGCTTTGCCTTGCATTGTTATTGGAGCCTCGAACCCAAGGGGGTCATAAAGACTATTCACTGTGGACAGGATGCCTATCCTCGTAAAAGGCTTCTCATTGTGGAACACCTGGAATGAGAAGCTGTCTGTTTCCAGGTTCCAGGAAAGTCCCAGACTCCGTTGAAAAGGGAGAGGATCCACTCCTAGGTCCAGATCTTTTAAGTCTTTTGCACGGTCCTCCATAGGGAAGGCTTCCATAACTGTTTTGCTATTGGATGCAATCTTGTGTAGTTTCATGTTGGACTCCGCTAACATTGCTTGTGTTTTTCTTAGAATGTTGATAGCTTCTTCTGTAGTAGCTACTGATGTCAGCCCATTATCGACGTAGAAGTTCCTCACTACATATTGCTTGGGTTCTGACCCGTGTTCCTTCTCACCCTGTAGAGCTGCTCGTCTCATGCAGTAGATGGCTACGGCTGGTGTGTGGCTGTTCCCAAATACATGGACTTTCATCCTGTACTCAGTTATGTTTCTATCTGGGTTGTTGTCTTCATACCAGAGAAACCTTAAGTAATCTCTGTGATCCTCACGTACACCAAAACAGTAAAACATTTGTTGCACATCTGCTATTAGTGCAATGCAATCCTTGCGGAAGCGCATTAGGACACCCAAGAGTGTGTTGTTTAAGTCTGGACCACTGAGCAGAACATCGTTAAGTGACACGCCTTGACACTTAGCACTGGAGTCAAATACTACTCTTATTTGTTCAGGCGTTTGTGGATGGTAAACACCAAATATGGGCAGATACCAGCATTCTTTGTCTCCCTCTAGTGGCGGAGAAGGTTCGGCTTGGTCGTTATCCAGGATCTTTTGCATGAAGTCAATAAAAGGATGCTTCATATCAGGCTTTTTGTCTAAAGTCCTTGCGACGTGATGTGAGACGGTTCATGGCCTGCTCCCTGTTATTAGGAAGGCGACGTCTAGTGGGGCGAAAGGGTAGTGGAGCTACCCAGTTGTTTCCATCATCCTGGAAAACCTGTTTGTCCATAATGACCAAGAAGGCTTTGTCCTCCACTGATGGTACTGGTTTATCATCGTTTTGTCGAACACGGAACATCCCAGGCTGTCTGTGTTCACAGTTGTGCTTGGATCTCTCGAGTGCACTGTAGAGGGAGAGATGTGTTTCTGAGCTACACTGTTGTAGTTCTCTTTTACCTGGATGATGTCAGGGCAAGGGCTCAGATAGGATGTGTAACCATTTTGAAGTATGTTTGTCCTGAACACGTTAACATTGGCTGGTCGGTGAGCCGTTCCCAGACAGACCTCACCCACGATGACCCACCCGAGGTCGAGTCGCTGTGCATAAGGAGTGTCGTGGGGCCCATTTATTTGCTCTCGTACCTTGTGTACCCTTAAGATGTCTCGTCCTAAGAGCAGGAGGATGGGAGCGTCTGGGTCCACAGCTGGAATTTTGTCCGGCACTGGTTGCAGATGGGGATGATGATACGCAATGTCGGGGGAGGGAATCTCCATCCTATCATCTGGCATCATGTCACACTCTATCAGAGTAGGGAGAGTGAGCTGTATGTGTCCATCTATAGACTCCACCATGAAGCTGACGGCTCTCCTGCCTGAAGTCTCTGTTACCCCAGAGCCTTCCCTGTAGCTCAGTTGGTAGAGCATGGTGTTTGCAACACCAGGGTTGTGGGTTCGATTCCCACGGAGGGCCAGCACAGAAGAAAAAAAATGTATGAAATTGTATGAAATGTATGCATTCACTACTGTAAGTCGCTCTGGATAAGAGCGTCTGCTAAATGATGTAAATGTAAACATGTCTTCATGGTGTATGGAGCAGAGTTGTCATTGATGTTGAAGAGATTGAAAAACTCTGTCTTGGCCAGTGATTTGTTGATCTGTTCATCAAGCACTACATACATTTTAACAGCTTTCTCTCTTTTCCCAACTGGATAAGCTTTGACTAGGCATATTTTTGAACATGATCTTGGATTGACTGCTTCACCACAGATCTCCGTACACTTTGAGGTGACAGATAGAAGAGCATCGTCACCTTGCTCCCCGCCATGCTCTTTCTCTGCTGTAGCGGTGTCTGTATTTGAAGGGGCTGGGCCTGGATGCAGAGCAGGAAGATGTCTGTCACTGTTGCACTCAGAGCACTTGATTGACACCTTACAGTCTTTAGCTCTGTGCTGAGTTGACCCACAACATCGGAAACAAATGCCATTCTCTTTGAGATATGATTTGCGCTCATCTAGAGTTTTGTATCTAAACCCACAACACTTTTTAAGAGGATGAGGCTTGTTATGTATTGGGCAGTGAAGGTCAGGGCTTTCAACCTTTGTCTTACTGGGTTTGGTTTGGTGGTCTGAGGGCTCAGATGACACATCTGTTTTGTATACAGTCACAGGTGTCTTGCTGCTGTACCTGTCAGGTTTCTCACCTTCATAGACACCTGGTTAGTTGAGGTGTAGAGGGTGAAACTGGGGTCGTTTCTAGTTTTTGCCTGGTTCCTGATGAATCTCGAGAAGAACGAGAATGGTGGGAATGCTACCCGATAGTCCTCCTTGTATTTGGATCCCTGTGCTATCCATTTTTCTTGTAAACTGAATGGAAGTTTCTCTACTATAGGGTTTACCCCCCGAGATGTGTCCAGATAAGCGAGGTCTGGAAGGTACCCTTCTACTTTAGCACACTCCAGTTCGAGAAGAATGTCACCTAGTTCTCTTAGTTTGTGATTGTCTTTATTCGTCAGTTTTGGAAAACCATGCATTTTCTTCAACAGTGCATTCTCGATCACTTCAGGTGTACCATAGCACTCTTCTAGTCATTGCCAGACCATGTTAAGCCCTGCTGTTGCATTGAAAATATGGACAGATCTAAGTCTCTTTGCTTGCTCAGACAACTCTGCCCCTAGCCACTTAGTAATTAGATCTAACTCTTCCCTGGCTGATAAGTTCAAGTCTCTGGTCGCATTGAGAAAGGATGCTTTCCATGCCCAATAATTTTCAGGGCGATCATCAAACTTCAGGAGTCCGGAACTCACCATCTCACGGCGTAGGAGGTACTTGATGAGGTCTGGTGCCACTTGTGACTCAGGGACGGTTTGTGTGTGTGACTGGAAGTGGGCTTGTTTTCCATTTCCACCATGCTGCTGTTCATTTCTTTTGAACGTAGAGTCTCTGCTCATGCTCTGTTGTTTTCTACTTTCTGGATTATGGCATGTAGCTGGGTCAACACTAAGCTCTTGTTTCTCTACTTCAAATTGAAGTTCAGCAAAGTAGGGCCTAGCATGTTGTTGCACATACTCACAAGTACGTTGGACTGGACTTAAGGGCTGTGTCCCTGTGTCTAGTTATTTGCGAAGCTCTCTGCGTTCTGATTCTACAGCTTCTTCAAGGGCTGCAGCTTCAGCCAACGCAGCAGCAGCTGTTCTCTCAAATTGGAGAACATATATACTTGCATCGAGGTCAGTTTTTTGCTTCATCACAGAAGCTTCCTTCTCAGCATAGGAGACTTGAGCACGCGCTGCGTCCGCCTTGGCACATGCTTTGATGGCTGCAGAACTCGCCGTTGAGGATCTGCTTGACTGTTTTGATGACCTTGATCTTGTAGACTGAGACTTGGTCCCAATGTGCTGAAGAGGCTCCTCCATCTCTCTCTGTTGAACACCTGGCTCTGCTTGTTGCATCGTAGACTGCTGGTCTTCCTTAGGATAAGAGGCTTTGTTGGCTGATGAACGTAGAAACATAACCCCCGTGTGCGGTTATTCTTGTGCTTGAGCCCGCTGTGATGATGTTTTTTCACTCTTTTGCCCTTGAATTGCGTTCCCATGCAAAACTAGACAGATAGCTAACAACTAAGTCTTCAATAAAACTCCCAAGGCGTGACTTTTCTTGAATGAATATATTGAAAACGTTTATGTTGTGAAAAAACAAATATTTTCCGAGGCTGAAGTGTGACAAGAAATAGCTACACTGAAAGACCTGCACCGTAGCGTTGTTTTTAGCTGCTTCTATGCGTGCAGAACGAATTCTTTACTTCCTGTTTGCGTACAGTCTAAGTACCAGAAAGCTCCACTAGGGGGCAAATAACACCATGGAACACAATGAAAATCCATCTTAACCATTGTAATAAAATTATCTGTTACCTTCTGGCAGCACAAAGACCACTTTTTTTTTTAAACATACAGACATCTGCACTGTCAGTTTGTGCTGCCTGGGTATTAAAATGTTATATTTTGATATCCTTTCCCCTTACATTTTCTTCTCTCATACTTTCCTTTTCAAGCTTGGTTGTGGTCAGCAAAAGTCACTCTTTCTGCCGTGCTAATTTGTGTTCTCTGCTTGACTTTAGCTCTTTCTTTTTATGTTTTGCCTATCATTAACTTCGTTCTGTTGTTTTTCTTCAGTTTAATCGTTTTTCCATTTCCTCTGTTCCCTGTCTTGTTGTCACCCCCCTCCTCCTTCCTGATCTCTGCCCCCCCCCCCCCCCCCCCCCCCCGGTCCTGGTGTATGTCTGTCACTTTGTTGTAGACCTATCAAGGTGTGGACAATCATATTTCTGTGAGTACCTTGTGTCAACAGCAACCCTCAGCTTCCCCCCTCCTTCCTCCCACAGTCTAGACTAGACTAGACCGCTCTATCATTTAACCTCTGGTTCAGACTGACTACTCCTGGATTATTGTGCACTCCGGAAGGACAAAATGTAATTTAATTTGAAATTGGAAGCAATCTAAAAACGGTTTTATTAATTTTCTGATTCAGAATCTTCTCAACATTGAATATAACTGAATGCACTTAGCAAGGCAAGTGCCAAGCAGTTCTGTTTTGCAGAGATTTCATTTATAGCGCATCTTAAGATTTTGTAGCACCACTTTGTGCCGAAGTCTGTCTGAAGTGTGGCAGCATGAATTGGTTGTTCATTACCGAGTTAGATGACCCAGGCCCCCACCGGTCAGCGTAGATGCTGATTGGCCTGCCCCAATCAAAGGTCAAGCCTCATTGGATAATTTTATAACTGTTGCGTTCGGAGTGACCTCATTAACACCCCTGACCTGTGGACCAATAATAGAGCTAGAGCTGTGGTACGGAACACTACAGGCTCAGCATAATAGAATAACTGAGTGAAGATTCTAGAATAGATTGCACTGCTGCAGACTCCAGAGCTTGGCCTGTGGTGATGACTCATTGATTTAAAATGGTTATTATGGTTGCATAATGGTTGTTGTTTGTATGAATGAGATTTACTGTGTGACAATTTACTGTGGCAACTATGAAAAGTGTAAATACACTTAAGATATAAACGTTATAGTTCATGGAAGGTGCATTGACAATGTAATAACATGCAACGTGATGATTTTATAAGGAAATGCAAATGATGCTGTCGTGAATTAGATATTGGTCTGGCAATCGAGGCATTGGTATGGTGTCTGTTTTAGGCCTATATCTAATAGAGGTTTGCGTGAATTTACATAACCCATGAGAAAGGTAAGTCCACCACAAATATCATCTTCCAATCCCCTCTGCTGTGTGAAAAATGTATTGCTACCTCACCGTGCCTTGCTGTCTACCTTACAGTAGGTACCTTAACTAGCCATGACGAGACTAGATTACTAGGTACTTCATTAAATGTGTTGTGTTCAGTGAGGTATCCTGTGTAAAGTGGTGCCCCCATTATTAGAGGTGTTGTGTCTGTCATGGTGTCTTGTGTAATGTGGTGTCCTCTCTCTGTCTCCCCGTACAGGTGCCTCTGAGGCTCATAGAGAGTGTGGAGAGCAGAGACATGTTCCAACTGCACATCATCTGCAAGGACTCCAAAGTCGTCAGGTAAAGAGAAAATTCCTACTTTATATCTACGGTACCTACACTGGCTTGTGACAAACAACTATTATTAGGACTTCTTGATAAATGGATATCTTGTGCTTCATGAATCATTGTTTTTTTACATGATCAAAAAAAGTATTTTTTTTTATTAAATTTGATTGACATTAAGCACAACATGATATTTTTTGACACAATGTATAGGCTTAGTTCGTCGTGTTCTTTTTTGATAGGCCTATGCCACAATATTACAATATTTCTGCTAATGTTTCCCATTAGCAGAAATATTGTGGCATAGGCCTATCAAAAGTTGAAAAAGAGATGTCATGAAGTTGGCTTAAGAACATTTTTGGCTCAAAACCACATAAGATGCTTTTTTTTAAGGCCGTGACTACGAATAAGGAGTTTTCGCCCACGCCCTGCCCACCCCTCTAGAAACTTCTTTCTCAAATCTAAGAATCCGGATCCGGTTCTGCGCATGTGGTATTTTACACACACATAGCTGCTGCTCACAATCCCCCTCCCTTCACGTTTCACTCTTTACTCACCATCTTCTGAAAAGACTGGAACTTCAAGGAACCAAAGCCAATCTATGCACTGCAGCCCACTTCTCTCCTATAAAACTGTAGTGTTGTTGGCTCACTGTGACAGCCTGTCTGGCGTCTTCCTCACAGAGATGCAGACATCAGAAGTGTTCCCACCTCTTTGATTGGGATGGCTTTATATCCTGCCTGAGGAGCAGATGTGATGTGGCACGGCCCAGGGAAACACTCAGAGCACTCATGAGAATATAGAATCATAGAAAAATCTCCATGTTGGAGAGCACTCATTATTACCCGTTTGTGAGCTACTGTAAGAGAGAATATAGGCCTACATACAATAACTGTATACCACCCTCACATTCTGTCCAATTAAGATGACTTTCAAAACAAACTTGTCGGACAATATATGATAATGTAGGCATAACCCATGGTTATGTGTTATCTTTTGGTCCTTCAACATGTTTTGCCTAAGAATAATAGTAGATATTGTACACAAACCATAATAATATGGTGAAAGCATGATAATGGTGTTGAAGTTGGTGGCCATCCTCTGATTTTCCATTCTATGTGTTTGTGTTTTGTTATCTACTCAGATGCCATTTCTCGACATTCAAGCGGTGCCAGGAGTGGCTGAAGCGTCTGAATCGGGCCATAGCCCACCCTGGCAGGCTGGAGGATCTGTTTGCCTTGGCCTACCACGCCTGGTGTCTGGGGGGCAGCGCAGACGATGAGGACCAGCACCTACACCTCTGTAGACCAGGTTAGTGTCAGACATGTACACACACACACATGCACACACACACGCAGATTAAAACCCTGAGGCCTCATTATTGTTGTTTTACCTCTCTTCCCTCTTTCTCTCTGTGTAGGTGATCATGTCCGTCAGAGGCTGGAGATGGAGGTGAGGAGGATGGGCTTCGACATGCAAAACGCCTGGAGAGTGTCCGACATCAACCTCAACTACAAGTATGATACACACAAACACACGTACACACAGCCCCCCAGTCTCAACACAGAGCGGGAAGATTGATGATCAAACAACTGCCTCATCAAGCCAACGCACACACACACACACACACACACACACACACACACACACACACACACACACACACACACACACACACACATACACACACACACACACACACACACACACACACACACACACACACACACACACACACACACACACACACACACACACACACACACACACACACACACACACACACACACACCCCTTAGCTAGCTAGCCCACTCTCTCCTAAGCAGGTACGTCTAACATCTGTGCTGTTAAATAGTCCCAGACTCGTTTGCAGAGCAGACTGGGTGGGGAGAGTGACTCAGCATTTCAAATAGCGTTTTCTTTGCCAGTCAGTGTTTAAACTCTCTCTCTCTCTGTTGCTGCTCGGCTCTTGATAATCTGTGTGACAGGTCTATGGGGGAGGGAGAGGGGAGGGAGGGAGAGGGGGATACGAGGGGAGGGAGGGAGAGGGGGATACAGGAGGAGGGAGGGAGCGAGGGAGGGAGTGCTGAGGGAGTGGGGAGGGAGTGGGGAGAGACGGGGCGAGAGAGAGAGACAGGGATTAGACGGAGGGGTAGAGTAAGAGTCGTTGTCATCCCTGTGACAGACTGAGCTCTCTGTCTGGGGGGCCGGCTTATCTGTTTGTTCCTCTCCTCTGTCTGACACTCACCAGTCATGTCGCACACACATCACACACACATTTCTGTGTATGTCTGTCTTGCACTCAGACATACATGCAAATCATACACACCTTTCTGTACCACCCATCTCTAAAACACTTACACGCAGACATATTTAACATAACTTTCACAATTGCACTCACACAGACTTGAAAAGACATTAAAAGGTGTGTGTGTCCTCTGCTGGGTAAGTACATAAGTAAATGAATCTGCAGTATGCTCTGAGAGCCACAGTGTCATGCTCTCTCTGTCGTGCTCTCTCTCTGTCTTTCTTGCTGTCTGCTCTGAGTGTCCTGCTGAGGGGGACAGACACACTGGAGAAACGGGTAATTTAAGCAGGCCAGAACCTGCTGGGGATACATAACTCAGCACAACACACACACACTGGAACACATACACACTCATATCTACCTGGAGCAAACAGTAGACAGCGACTGCAGGCTAGGATAGAGATTGGGGGGGGGGGGAGCAACAGTGATGTGCAAACTAGAGAAGATGGTGTAAGTGCTGGAGGGTCGGAGTAGATGAAAGATTTAATAGGGGATAAAGAGCTAGAGACGGCGGGCCACTGAATATCTCTGTTACGGCATGGCTTGGAGTTGTCGATCTCACTGAATATTTTATCTGACAAATAAAAGCCCTCTCTCACTAATACTCACCTAAATAGTAGCCAACAGTCTTGATACACTATGTTGATAATTACCCTGCTTTGCTGTGCATTTTAGTCAGTGGTAAATTATGTACGTTCTCCCTTTCCTATACATATAAATCTACAGTCTACTTTATTGCTTAGTGCAAATGTAATGGAGGTGATTTGATTACTATACTTGCTTGATGAGTAACCTTGCCTGAGAGCTGAAGACTTGTTAGATGCCTAGAATTTAAATCAAGGGGTCTGACTACTTTCCGAATGCACTGTATAATAAACGTAATAATCTGTATAACCCTAACCCGATTCAGACGCTTCAGCCACTCCTGGCACTGCTTGAATGTCGAGAAATGGCATCTGAGTAGATAACAAAACACAAACACATAGAATGGAAAATCAGAGGATGGCCACCAACTTCAACACCATTATCATGCTGTCCCCTCATCTTCTCTCCTGCCAGGTTGTGCTCCAGCTACCCCCAGAAGCTGCTGGTGCCAGTGTGGATCACAGACAAGGAGCTGGAGAGTGTCGGCTCCTTCAGGTCCTCCAAGAGGATCCCTGTGGTGGTCTACAGGTACACACAGGACACACACACCATAACGTACACACATACACACACACCATAACGTACACATCATACACACACCATAACGTACACACACACACACATCATACCATACTCACACACCATAATGTACACACACACACACACATCATACCATACACACCATAACGTACACACACACTATAATGTACACACACACATCATACCATACTCACACACCATAACTTACACACACACACACACATCATACCATACACACCATAACGTACACACACACATCATACACACACTATAATGTACACACACACACACACACCATACACACACCATAACGTACACACACACACACCATAATGTACATACACACATCCACCATACTACACAAAAACGTTGTTCATTTTATTCAATTAGCAGACGCTCTTATCCAGAGCGACTTACAGTTCGTTTTTCAACTGCTTACACACGGTTTCAAAACTGTCTCCTTTTTTCAAAACTACACACAATTCCCAAAACTGCACACACAAAATGCAAAATGCCTCACATCTCCTTCAAAATGTAACACTGCATTCAAAATGCCATAAACACATGTCAGAATGAAGCATTTGCATCAAATGGCAAACACTGCTTTCATAATAGTACATTTTTGGATATACCATGTAAACACTGTTGTTCTAAATCTAAAGCTCTTTCATAGGCTTATATCTACAGTTCAATACAATGTTCTACAGTGAAAGTAATCTGCTGAGAGGGGTAACAAGTACACTGTAAACACCAATGCAATGTAGAAACAGAAAATATTTATTAGGCCAAACATTACTGTTGTATACAGTAGCATACAACAAAACCATAAACATATGTAAACCAAAAGTATATTCTTTAGAATACAGTAAAGGACACAATTGTGTGTGGGGTCCCAGGGGGGCAGTCCAGGAATTGGGGGGGGGGGGGGAGTCACCAGTGCTAAGCTTCGCTTCATCTCTTCTCCGGGCTGGGTCTGGCCACAATATTTCGTCCGCATCACAAGACACGCTTTCTCTTGCCAAACATCGAGGGAAGTATCTCCTAGCATGGCGTATCCAACCTTGGACAGAGGCAACCTCTATGTCCCCACATGCGTCCTCCATTGCCTGGAGAAGCGGCATGCGGGCATAGTGTTGGCGATCATACACTTTCCAGCGCCAGGCTGAGAAGAATTCCTCTATGGGATTTAGAAAAGGTGAATATGGGGGTAGGTACAAAACTACAAATTGTGGATGGGTGGCAAACCAGTTTTGGACCAGAACAGCCCGGTGAATCTAGCAGGCTCCTGATCTGGATCAGGGACAAGCATTGTGTAAATTGCATCCAAAAAAGTGAGCATATGGCCGGTGTTGTACGGACCCAGTGTGGCATTGTGATGGAGGACCCCGTTTTGAGTGATGGCAGTACACATAGTTATATTACCCCCACGCTGTCCAGGGACAGGCGGCTCCTGGTTTTGGTGAGGTTGAAGCCAACCTCATCCACATAAATAAATTCATGGCGAATTACATGGGCATCCAGCTCCAATACTCTGTAACAGACAAAAGGATATTCAGATGAGTAAATATGGTATGTCTGAAGTACTGGAAGTAGTGTTGCATACATACCTCTACAAAGTCATGTCGCATATTCTTGACTCTGTCAGAGTTTCTGTCAAATGGCACCTTGTAAAGTTGTTTCATTGTCACTCGGTGCCGTTGGAGGATGCGTTGTATGGTCGACAGGCTTACAGCATTGATGTTGTTAAATATGGTGTCATTATTCAAGATATGCTCTCTTATCTTTCAAACCCTAATTGCATTGTTGCATTGAATCTCATCAGAGATGGCTGTCCTTCCTTCTCTTCTTTGCCCTCGTCTTCTTCCTCCTACACCTCCAACTCATCGTCTTTGAATTTGTCCTCTTTGTTGTCCCCTGCCTCTCCCTCCTACTCCTCTTGCTCTCTGTCCATTGTTGGCATCCATTGTTCAAAACAGGTAATTTGACCTTTGACCTATTTATAGGCCTATACTACAGTAAAGCAGTGATTGGTTAGTGATCAGTTAAGCAGTTAGTGTTTGCACATGTGAGGAGTGTGTGTGTGACCTGGTGAATAAGTGTAGCATTTTGATTGGTTGTGTTTGGAAAAGGAAAGCAAGTCACTTCCTGTTAGATTTTTGTGTTTTAGGTAGAGAATTGTGTGTAGAGTTTTGAGTAAAGTGTTTTATGCAATTGACAACTGAGTCAAAGGCTGAGAAATAGCTAATGGTTTTGGATATTTGGTGTGTAGTTTTGCACTTTGAGTGAGAGGTTTCAAAAATCGTGTGACATGAAAAGATTGTGTGTGTAAGCAGTTGGAAAAAACGGTAATGCGTTCATCTTAAAAGATCGTTTTTGTTCTATTGATGTGTATCAGAACTATTCGCCATTCAAGAAGACAGAAATACAGCTGGTATGAGTTTTGCATCATATGTTTAGGTAACTAAGTGAGGCAACCACATATCACAGACATGGTAAGTAAAAAAAATCTCAAAAGAGCAGCTATCAGCAAGTCAGTGCTAGTAAGAAAAGACAAGCGAGTGTTCTTGCAAGAAAGGCAAGGGGCTCTCGAGTTGTGCAGGGGTCTAAGGCTGTATCCAGGCTAAGGCTGTATCCAGGCTGTATCACAATCGGCCGTGATTAGGATTCCCGTAGGGCGGCACATAATTGGCCCAGCGTCGTCCGGGTTTGGCCGGTGTAGGCCGTCATTGTAAATAAGAATTTGTTATTAACTGACTTACCTGGTTAAAATTGTTTATTTTATATTTGTTTTCTGGGGAGGGCTACTTTGTAAAGCGTTTTTCAGGCATCTTTGTAAGATTGGTAGGCACTCAGCTGTCCTGATGTTAGGGGGAAGCTTGTTCCACCATTTGGGTGCCAGGACAGAGATGAGCTTAGACTGGGATGAGCGGGAGCCAGCCCCTCATAGTGGTGGGAGGGCCAAGAGATGAGAGGTGGCAAAACGGAGTGCTCAGGTTGGGGTGTAGGGTTTGAACATAGACTAAAAGTATGGAGGGGCAGTTTCCCTTGCTGCTACGTAGGCACGCAGCAGGGTCTTGAAATGGATGCGAGCTTGGATTGTGAGCTAGAGGAGAGTGCGAAAGAGCAGGGTGACATGGGAGAACTTGGGATGGTTGAGAACCAGGCGGGCTGCGGTATTGTGGAGGAGTTGCAGGGCTTTGATGGCTGAAGTGGGTAAGCTTGCAGTAGCCCAGACGGGAGAGGTCAAGTGCCTGGACCTGTACCATTTCCGGTGTGAGGAAGGGGTCGTATTCTACTGATGTTGTAGAGCATGAACCTGCAGGAGCGAATTATTGCTCAAAGAACGACTGGGTGTTGTCCAGGAATATGCCCAGGTTCTTTGCACTCCGTAGGGTTGGGACACCGTAGAGTTGTCAACCGTGATAGAAAGCTTTTGGAGCGGGAAGTCCTTCCTTGGGAGGAAGGGCTGCTCAGTCTTGTCCGTCTTGTAGAGTTTGAGGTGAGGGGCCAACATCCAAGCTGAGATGTCTGCCAGGCACGCAGAGATACGTGTTGCCACCCGGATGTCAGAAGGGGGGAAGGCAGGAAGGAGGAAGAAAAAACTGAAGAAAACACACACACTGACACATTTCAAATATCCTCACCATACCACACCTAAGTAGCAACACATTCCAAACAATGATAATTTCACTGTTGATCTACTCTGGTTTTTTATTGTATGTCTACTTATTGTTGGTCCCACTTTCTCTCCTGCTGTCCCACCAGGCACCAGAGGAACGGGGCAGTGATCGCCCGTTGCAGCCAGCCAGAGATCAGCTGGTGGGGCTGGAGAAACACAGAGGATGAATACTTGGTCACCTCCATCGCTAAGGCCTGTATGATGGACCCAGGGGCCAGGGTCACCTGTGGGGCCGCAGCCTGCAGCCGTCCCCAAGGGGAGGGCCCAGACAGCTCCGACAGCGACTTTGGTAAGGCCGACAGAGCTTTATTATTTGAACTTTACTATACCTGATAAATTGCCTGAGAGAGAGAACACATTATCCTACATTCTCATATGAAAAAATCACACAGCGCTTGCTTTAGCAGTTCTTTCCAGTCTTTTGCAACTTGTTTATGGATAACTGTAGCCGTTTCAGCTCATTAAGTTTGCACTGTCCCAAAAACAACCCCAATTAGATTGATGAGAACTAGCTATGAAGACATAAGTGCCTGGGAATATGCCATTCTCAATTAATACATTCACATTGGCGTGCAATTATGTCTGGGTCACACACACACATACACACACACACACATTGTGGCTGGACAGATGATAAATTGTCGCCAGTCAAGACCGGATGTGTATGGGCAAAATCGCTGTGGCTCTCTTGTTTGTTACCTTGTTTTCATGTTGGAGGCCAAGAATGTGGGGCCCATTTTGGGAGTGACTGTTCCCTCTCTCTCTTCCGTTCACTTTGTGTGTAAATGACTGTGACATGAATGCAGATGGGAGAACAACGGTGGGCTTCACACTGTCTACTACTCTCCAAGTTTCTGTCTCGACTCTTCCAGTTAGACAGCGCCTCAGCTTTGAGCTTGTTGAGTTTCTATACAACACCACTGTTCTAACTGAACACACAATGTTGGCTTCTCTTCACAAAAAATGGACAGCGGGACAGGAGTTGGAGCCTATGAAAGGACTACCCCTTTTCAGAGCGGGAACTAAAGGCTAAACGCACCCCAAATCTATTCCCATGACTTTTCTGTGTTGAGGGGGGTAACATGGAGTAATGGAATTGACTTCCTGAATGCCAGGACATTGATTCAGTTGAGCGGGAGAGGGATAGCCTGGTCCCAGATCAGTTTGTCCTCAATTGCCAACTATAGGAGTGAGTTGACCATAGGAGTTGGCTATACTGCACCAACAGATCTGTGACCAGGCTAGACAGACATGCAGTACAGAGAATGTTGACTAACTCTAAATGGCAGGCCATGTACTGACTTGGGTGGGGGAGAGATTGAGGCTCGTGGCTCTGGTCCACTGTGAGTAATGACTCCATCTGAGGTGTCTGCTGGCATGATGAGGCCCTGCCTGGCAATCACAGTTCCCTAGCAATGCTGTTGTCCCCCTTCGTCGTGGTAGCTGTTACTGAGCGATGCTGCAGTGGTCATCATCAGGAGGAGATATTGATCGTCTCAGGGGGACGAGCTGAGAGCTGAGCCAGCACTATTGTTCATCATGGCCCTGTTCCTAACACTCCTCTCTCTGTTTATCCCCAGTCCATCCCCTGTCGCTCTTGCTCGCTCACTCTGTCACGCTCTCTCACCCTATTCCATCCCAAAATCTTGCATGCACTTCACCTCACATTCTCTCTACCTGTCCCCTATCTGGACCATTCCATCTATATTTTTCTCTCCATCCCTCATTCTGCCTCTACCTTTCCCCCACACCACTAAAACTGAAATCTCTCTCTCTCTCTCTCTCTCTCTCTCTCTCTCTCTCTCTCTCTCTCTCTGCCTCAGACTCCTCTCTGTCAGGATGTTCAGGCCCTGATGCCAACGCTGCGCCACAGAAGCTTCTCATTCTCGACGCCCGCTCCTATACCGCTGCAGTGGCCAACCGCGCCAAGGGAGGTGGCTGCGAGTGTGAAGGTCAGTACACCAGGCCTGGAATTTCATGATTTTAAGAGGTGCCCTATTCTGCTAGGGCACCAAGAACATTAACCAAAAGAGCCAATTAAATGAATTGGAAAACCAAAAAATACATAAATAATTAGCCTACATATCAAAGTATAGGTGATAGACTATGCGTATTGGCTACAGCCTCTTATGTCCACAAAGATACTGACATGAGGGAGGCACCAGAAAATGTAGCCAAACTTTGAGACTTAATTACTTACATTGCCTTCAGAAAGTATTCAGACCCCTTGAGTTTTTACACATTCTGTAAGGTTACAACTAGAGATGGTTACAACTACATCGACCAAGCCGATACCGATTATTGGAGGACCAAAAAAGCCCATACCGATTAATCGTTGGTATATATATATATATATTGTAATAATGACAATTACAACAATACTGAATGAGCAATGAACACTTTTATTTTAACTTAATATAATACATAAATAAAATCTATTTAGTCTCAAATAAATAATGAAACATGCTCAATTTGGTTTAAATAATGCAAAAAAACTGTGTTGGAGAAGAAAGTAAAAGTGCAATATGTGCCAAAAAAAAGCTAACGTTTAAGTTCCTTGCTCAGAACATATGAAAGCTGGTGGTTCAATATTCCCAGTTCTTCAATATTCCCAGTTAAGAAGTTTTAGGTTGTAGTTATTATAGGAATTATGACGCCTCAACGATTTCTCTCTATACCATTTGTATTTCATATACCTTTGACTATTGGATGTTCTAATAGGCACTAGTATTGCCAGCCTAATCTCAGGTGTTGATAGGCTTGAAGTCATAAACAGCGCTGTGAATCAAGCATTGCTAAGAGCTGCTGGCAAACGCAGTAAAGTTTGAATTAATGCTTACGAGCCTGCTGCTGCCTACCACCGCTCAGTCAGACTGCTCTATCAAATTTCAAATCATAGACTTAATTGTAATATAATAAACACAGAAATACGAGCCTTTGGTCATTAATATGGACAAATCCGGAAACTATCATTTCAAAAACAAAACGTTTATTCTTTCATTGAAATACGGAACAGTTCCGTATTTTATTGAACGGGTGGCAACCCTAAGTCTAAATATTGCTGTTACATTGTACAACCTTCAGTGTTATGCCATAATTATGTAAAATTCATGCAAATTAATTTGCAACAAGCCAGGCGGCCCAAACTGTTGCATATACCCTGACTCTGCGTGCAATGAACGTAAGAGAGGTGACACAAATTCCCTAGTTAATATTACCTGCTGACATGAATTTCTTTTAACTAAATATGCAGGTTTAAAAAAATATTCTTCTGTGTATTGATTTTAAGAAAGGCATTGATGTTTATGGTTAGGTACATTCGTGCAACGATTGTGCTTTTTTCACGAATGCGTTTTTATTAAATCATCCCCCTTTTGGCGAAGTAGGCTGTGATTCGATAAATTAACAGGCACCGCACTGATTATATGCAACGCAGGACAAGCTAGTTAAACTAGTACTATCATCACCATCTGTAGTTAACTAGTGATTATTTTAAGATTGATTGTTTTTTTATAAGATAAGTTTAATGCTAGCTAGCAACTTACCTTGGCTCCTTGCTGCACTCGCGTAACAGATGGTCAGCCTGTCACGCAGTTTCCTCGTGGAATGCAATGTAATTACCCATAATCAGCGTCCAAAAATGCAGATTACTGATTGTTATGAAAACTTAAAATCGGCCCTACTTAATCGGCCATGCCGATTATTCGGTCGACCTCTAGTTACAACCTTATTCTAAAATTGACAGATTAAAGAAAGAAAAAATACTCATCAATCTACACACATTACCCCATAATGACAAAGCAAATTTATATACAAAAATAAACTGAAATATCACATTCACTTAGGTATTCAGACCCTTTACTCGTACTTTGTTGAAGCACCTTTGGCAGCGATTACAACCTTGGGTCGTCTTGGGTATGACGTTACAAGCTTGGCACGCCTGTATTTGGGGAGTTTCTCCCTTTCTTCTCTGCAGAGCCGCTCAAGCTCTGTCAGGTTGGATGGGGAGCGTCGCCGCACAGCTATTTTCAGGTCTCTCCAGAGATGTTCAGTCGGGCTCAAGTCCGGGCTCTGGCTGGGCCACTCAAGGACATTCAGAGACTTGTCCCAAAGCCACTCCTGTGTTGTCTGGGCTGTGTGCTTAGGGTTGTTGTCCTGTTGGAAGGTGAACCTTCACCCCTGTCTGAGGTCCTGAGCGCTCTGGAGCAGGTTTTCATCAAGGATCTCTGTACTTTGCTCCGTTCATCTTTCCCTCAATCCTGACTAGTCTCCCAGTCCCTGCCACTGAAAAACATCCCAACAGCATGATGCTGCCACCACCATGCTTCACCGTAGGGATGGTGACAGGTTTCTCCCAGATGTTACACTTGGCATTCAGGCCAAAGAGTTCAATCCTGGTTTCATCAGACCAGATAATCTTGTTTCTCATGTTCTGAGAGTCTTTAGGTGCCTTTTGGCAAGCTCCAAGCGGGCTGTCATGTGCCTTTTACTGAGGAGTGGCTTCCGCCTGGCCACTACCATAAAGGCGTGTTTGGTGGAGTGCTGCAGAGATGGTTTCCCTTCTGGAAGGTTCTCCCATCTCCACAGAGGAAGTCTAGAGTCAGAGTGAGCAAAGACCAAGGCCTTTCTCCCTCAATTGCTCAGTTTGGCCGGGCGGCCAGCTCTAGGAAGGGTCTTGGTACTTCCAAACTTCTTCCATTTAAGAATGGAGGCCACTGTGTTCTTGGGGACCTTCAATGCTGCAGAAATGTTTTGGTACCCTTACCCAGATCTGTGCCTCGACACAATCCTGTCTCAGAGCTCTACAGACAATTCCTTCGACCTCATGGTTTGGTTTTTGCTCTGACATGCATTGTCAACTGTGGGACCTTATATAGACAGGTGTGTGCCTTTCCAAATCATGTCCAATCAATTGAATTTACCACAGGTGGACTCCAATGAAGTTGGAGAAACATCTCAATTGAAACAGGATGCACCTGAGTTCAATTTCGAGTCTTAAAGCAAAGGTTCTGAATACTTATGTAAATAAGGTATTTACATTTTTTTAGATTTAATACATTTGCAAACATTTCAAAAAACTTGTTTTCGCATTGTCATGAGCCGCTCACATTGACAGGTCTGAATGTCAACAAGACCAATCTGTCAAATCACCTGACAGTAGCCTAGCCTGTTTTCTTTCAAGTGGATGTGTTCTGAGCTTGAACACAACCATAATCAATCATCTTTACAGCTCACCTCCCTAAGCAGTAAAGATTGTACTTGGTGTTTTATTCTGACTGATGATACTTTTGTCTTTGTGTATCTGCAGGGTACTAATACCCCATGTGACTGAAGTTATTGTATGTGTGTGTTCCTGTGTGTTTCCTAGTATTACCCTAACTGTAGTCTGAGTGATTATGTTTTTGTTTTTCTGAATGTTTTTGTTTTCAGAGTACTACCCTAACTGTGAGGTGATGTTCATGGGCATGGCCAACATCCACTCCATTAGGAACAGCTTCCAGTCCCTCCGAACAGTCTGTAGCCAGATCCCTGACCCTGGGAAGTAAGTGGATCCCTCTGACCTTTCTCTCCCTCCCGCCATCCTTCGCTCTCTCCTTTCATCCCTCCATCCCCTTCTCCAGGCCTAAGTAAGGTTACACCACAGGGAGAAGGGGAATGCAGCCAGCCACAATCCAGCCCCATTCCCGCTGGGAAGGCCAGCTGTGTGTGTGTGTGTGTGTGTGTGTGTGTGTGTGTGTGTGTGTGTGTGTGTGTGTGTGTGTGTGTGTGTGTGTGTGTGTGTGTGTGTGTGTGTGTGTGTGTGTGTGTGTGTGTGTGTGTGTGAGTGTGTGTGTCTCAAACCTGGCTTAAAATACTATTTGAAATTATTTAACCTCCCTGGGCAAGGTGGGACGTTTGCGTCAACAGCCAGTGGAATCGTGTGGCGCTTCAATTTCAACTTCAATTTCTCAAACATATTACTATTTTACACCATTTTAAAGACAAGATTCTTAATCTAACCACACTGTCCGATTTCAAAAAGGCTTTACAACGAAAGCAAAACATTAGATTATGTCAGGAGAGTACCCTGCCAAAAATAATCACACAGCCATTCTCAAAGCATGCATATATGTCACCAAAACCACAGCTAAATGCAGCACTAACCTTTGATCTTCATGAGATGACACTCCTAGGACATTATGTTATACAATACATGCATGTTTTGTTCAATCAAGTTCATATTTATATCAAAAACCAGCTTTTTACATTAGCATGTGATGTTCAGAACTAGCATACCCACCGCAAACTTCCGGTGAATTTACTAAATTACTCACGATTAACGTTCACAAAATACATAACAATTATTTTAAGAATTATAGATCCAGAACTCCTTTATGCAATCGCGGTGTCAGATTTTAAAATAGCTTTTCGGTGAAAGCACATTTTGCAATATTCTGAGTAGATAGCCCGGCCATCACAGGCTAGCTAATTTGACATCCACCAAGTTTGGCCCTCACCAAACTCAGATTCACTATTAGAAACATTGGATTACCTTTGCTGTTCTTCGTCAGAATGCACTCCCAGGACTTCTACTTCAACAACAAATGTTGTTTTGGTTTGAAATAATCCATAGTTATATTGAAATAGCTCCGTTTTGTTCATGCATTGAGGTCAGTATCCGAAGGGTGACGCGCGGACGCATTTCGTGACAAAAATATTCAAAATATTCCATTACCGTACTTCGAAGCATGTCAAACGCTGTTTAAAATCAATTTTTATGCTATTTTTCTCGTAAAATAGCGATAATTTTCCAACCGGGCGACGTATCCGTTCAAAGAGAGAAAGAAAAAAATTTAGTCCTCTCGTGCATGCGCGCTCCAGTGTCAGTGTTCCCTGCCTGACCACTCACAAACACTCCTGCTGTTTTTCGCCCAGAGACTGCAGAGCTCTCATTCCATTTTCTGGCGCCTTCTTAGAGCCAATGGAAGCCTTAGAAAATGGCACGTTACAGTAGAGATGCTGTATTTTTGATAGAGATGCCCTAGAAGGACAACAAATTGTCAGACAGGGCACTTCCTGCATGGAATCTTCTCAGGTTTTGGCCTGCCATATGAGTTCTGTTATACTCACAGACACCATTCAAACAGTTTTAGAAACTTTAGAGTGTTTTCTATCCAAATCTACTAAGTATATGCATATTCCCATTTCTGGGTAAGAGTAGTAACCAGTTTAAATCGGGTACGTTTTTTATCCGGCCGTGAAAATACTGCCCTCTAGCCCCAACAGGTTAAATTACTTGAACTGTGAACTTACTAAATGACTGAGAGTTTGACTGTGTAATATTAGGTTGCTTCTTGTGTAAATATTTTCCGTCTGGATTTTAATGATTTGTATGCTTAATGATTTATATGCTTAATTATTTGCAAGCTTGTCTGTCACAATGGACACAGTAGAAGAGTCCCAAAAGGGCAAACACTACCCACCTGGCATTCTAGGTTAGGCTAAAGAAAATGCTCTAAGTACTTGAAAGATTTCAAATAATATTTGTCCCAGGTCTTTTGTGTGTGACTGTCTCCTTGCATGTAGAGAGTGCATGCCCCAACTCCCAAACTGGAATCAGTGGCTATTCTAATGGTAGATTTCCTGGGATTCTAAAAGAGGTGCTGTAGTGACCCCTTTTAAAATGTCCATTACAGATCTAGGTCAGGGGCTTCACTTCCCTCTGCCACACCCCCCTCCCCTGTGTCCTCAGGGTTACCTCTGCTTACTCAACCCATCGTTATTTATTTACCTCCCTCAGAATACATTCTAAAACCTCTAGACCTGTGTTGATTGGTTCCTCCTCGGCTTGTGTATTCCCAGCTGGCTTTCTGCTCTGGAGAGCACCCATTGGCTGCAGCACCTATCCATCATGATGAAGGCTGCCACTCTAGTGTGCTCTGCGGTGGAAAGGGAGGGACGTCCTGCCCTGGTGCATTGTTCAGACGGGTGGGACCGTACCCCACAGATTGTGGCTCTTGCCAAGATCTTGCTGGACCCCTTCTATAGGACACTAGAGGTACACACATGCACACTCACACTCACTCTCTGACACGTTCTGACCCCTAGCCCTTAGGATACTATGGTCACTAAGACTAACACTGATGCAGCAAATATCAGGTTTTGTTACATTTTGATAGTAAGTTCATGGTATTACCAATTGTTTTGCACACCCTATTGAATTTACCAAAAACACACACACACCTTTTTATGCCATGGTGTGAGAAACACAACTGAACACCCCCCAATCCACAGGGTTTCCAGGTACTGGTGGAGACAGAGTGGTTGGACTACGGTCATAAGTTTGGCGATCGCTGCGGTCACCAGGAGAGTGCTGATGATGTGAGTGAGCAGTGTCCTGTCTTCCTACAGTGGCTAGACTGTGTTCACCAGCTACTCAAACAGTTCCCCTGCTTCTTCGAGTTCAACGAGGCATTCTTGGTATGTACAGTAGGCTACACTTACCTCCTCTCCTTTTCAATTTCTTTCTTTCTCACTTTCCTTTACCCAATCATTCTCTTCTCTCTCTTTGCCCTCATCTCTCTTTTTCTCTCCTCTTTCTCTTTCTCTTTGCCTTCACCTTCTCTCTCTTTCTACCTTTAGAAGCTCTTTCTACCTGGCACTTTTTACTACTCTTCTGTTGGCATAGGACATGTCTTAAAGATGTATTTAACGTTTGTACATAAGAGGTATCAGACAGTAACCTTTGAACACAGTATTATGTGTATTGTGTCTTAAAGTGTACATACAGTATTGTATGCTGTGTAAGGACTGAGAAAAAGCCATTGTAAAGGTCTAACTATACATACCTTTGTACTCTTTGTTAATAGTGTACTGTTGTATGTATTGTAAGGAATGTGTGTATGTTGTGTTCCTTTCCCCCAGGTCAAGCTGGTTCAACACACATACTCGTGTCTGTACGGGACGTTCCTGTGTAACAACAGGTGGGAGAGAGAGGCCCGCAACATCTACAAACGCACCTGCTCCATCTGGTCTCTGCTCCGCACCGGCAACAAGAACTTCCAGAACTTCCTTTATATTCCCTGTCATGATATGGTAACCTACCTCTATGGTCACGTTTTTCTTTTCTATTCTCTTCTGTTCTATCCTATCCTCATTATCTCCTCCCCTTTCCTCCATTTTCATACTGAGACACAAGGTGTCAATCTTTCCAATGTCCAATACACTTCTGATGACGCCCAGGATCATAGTGTGTCGGTAATGAGTGGAGCTTTTTGATACTTTTGTTGACCTTTAAAAGAAATGAAAGATGCTCTCATCCAAATATACACGATTAAATGCATAAAAAATGATATCGGCAACTTTTATATGGATTTACTGAGACAAAACGTAATTTATGTGTTTGTCTTTTATTGACCTCTGCCCCCTGGTCCTCTCCTCCCTGTCCCTTGTGTCCAGGTGCTGCAGCCGGTGTGCCACACCCGGGCCCTGCAGCTGTGGACGGCCGTCTACCTGCCCACCTCCTCCCCCTGCACCGCTGCCGAGGACGCCATGGAGCTCTACCTGTGCCCCTGCGCACAGGGAGATGAGCTCACCTCACGATCTCTCGACAGGTGGGGCTATCCCTTACCCACTCACTCCATTCTTCCATCTCAGTCTCTAGTCATCAATACAGCCCATTAGTGTTTTCGTAAGACCATTTACTTAATTTTATCTCAAGCCATCGACGTGCTACTTGTATTCCTTGTATTGCTCTGAGCTCTCTCTTTTCAAGGCTTATTAAATAAGGAGGGAACAGGCTTGTGGTGAAAACTGAAGGTGGGCTTGGTTCACTATCTTACATCTCTAGTGTTGCTCTGATCCAGCCTGCTCTCTAGTGGTACAGAAGGAAGCTCCCAGATGAGGGAAGATGCGTCAACTTGAGATTGGTATTTTTTCCCCTTTGTGCAGGCTTCCAAAGTCTCGCTCCATGGACAACCTGGTGTCGGCCTGTGAGAACGGGATGGCCTTCACCCGCACCTCCAGCGACCCCAACCTCAACAAGCACTGCCAGGAGGGCCGTACTGCCCATGGCTTGGAGCCTATGGCTGCTATAGGAGGAGGGGCTGCACCCGATAGCCCCGAGGATGTTAGCCCTGACACGGGATTGGACAACAATGACTCGGAGATGGAGCCAGTCACTCAGACTCCTCCTACCACACCCCTGGAGATGGAGCCAAGGGAAGAGGGCTTTGAGGAGTTGAGAGAGGAGATTTGTCTGACGACACAACCTCTGCCCTCCCTGCCCCTCCCCCCTGTCACTCTGGAGAAGGGCTTCCCCCATCCCACCCCTCTCCCCCTGCCCACACCCATTCTCCTCCATTCCCTCTCCCAGACCACCAGCCCCCATTGCCCTCCCCCTCCCTTGCCACAACAGGCGACTGACAGCCGCTACAGGATTGCTGAGGTCACTACCCACCCTACCCGGGCAGCAGAAGCATGCCTACCTTCCCCACTTGCCTGGAAGGGCCCACTACCGGCAGCTGTTCTGAATGGGCATATCACCAATGGCCTCCAGAACAGCCACTCAGCGTCTGCAGAGCTGCTGGCCCTCGAGCAGCTAGTTCCTCTATCCCCTATGGCCATGGAAGACTCCACAGAGACCCTCACGGACAAAGCAGAGGCCCCACCAACACTGCCCCACAGCAGGAGAGAAAGTCTGGGCCAGACCCGGGCCTTACCCCAGGCCCAGGCCCAGGGAGCGGAGAGAGAAGGGAAGAGGACAGAGGTTGTGAGTGGTAGAGAGCTGGTGCCTCTGAGAGAATGTGTAGTAGCAGTACCAACAGTAGCAATGGCCTCCGCATCTACAGTGCCCCCTGTTGACAACAGCCAGGTAGTGGCGGTGCGATACCCGGTCTCCCAGAGCCACCTGAGTGTCAGTGAGGAGCTGTCTCTCCTGGGCTCCCACTGGGAGAGTGTCCAGGGCCTGGTCCAGTCTACCTGCAACACCGCAGCCAGCCAGTCTGGCCTCCCAGCCAATCTCTCCTCAGGTCTCTGTCGGGCCCTCCAGCCCACCGCCTACCAGAGTCGACGCCTGGCTGGCAAGCTGCTCCGTGCCCAGGGCATGGCCGTGTCCAACGGGTTTCCTAACGGAGGTTCGCAGTGCTGCCGAAGGGAGAAGGAGGAAAGGGTCCGTGGACCGGCTCCAGCCCCAGCCAGCTCCAGCCCAGTCCAGTCAGGGTCAGGCTGGCTCTCTGCAGTCAGAAGCAGCTCAGGCTATGCTGCCATCTGCAGCCAAACCAGCACCAGCACTCCACCCACCTCTTCAACCCACCAGTTTTTACCAGCCTCTCCCTTCTCCCTGCCCTCCCAGCCCCCCCCGATCTACCTGGATGATGACGGGCTGCCGGTGCCCATGGACGCGGTGCAGCAGCGTCTCAGGCAGATCGAGGCGGGATATAAACAGGAAGTGGAAGTGCTGAGGAGACAGGTGCGCCAGCTGCAGATGAGGCTGGAGAGACAGTACGGCATGCCGCCCTCTGAGCCTGACGTCGACTACGAGGACGACATTGTGAGTAACTCTTCATGTAGACTTTAAACAGTAACCCAGTGTTGATAAACCCCCAATGTATTATTACTGTACTGTGAAAAAAAGTGAAAAAAAGTATGGAACAGTGTCTCTCTCGCTCTCTCTCAACATATGTCTCTCAATCTCAACCTGTCTCCCTCCCTCTCATATTGACCTGTCTGTGCCCAGACGTGCCTGCGTGAATCAGACGACAGTGACGAGGAGGAAAGTCTGTCGGATCACAGCGAGGACTGTTTCTCCGAGGGCAGCTGGGACAGAGTGGAGCAGAAGGACACAGAGGTCAGCGTCCCTCATAGTCTGCTTCAGGTTTCTCTCTCTCTCTACTGCTTCTTATATATAACCCTAACCCTATACTACACTGTATACTACAGCCTCTCCTCTCCCACTCATCTTTCTACCTTTCTGCCCCTGATACGTACAGTGCCTTCAGAAAGTGTTCATATCCCTTGACTTATTCCAAATTTTGTTATTACAGCCTGAATTCAAAATGGATAAAAATAAATACAAATAATTCACCCATCTACACACAATACCTTATAATGTCAAAGTGAAAACATATTTTTAGACTTTTTTGCTAATTTATTATAAATTAAATACAGAAATATCTCATTTAAGGTACAACAGTTTTTACACGCCTGAGTCAATACTTTGTAGAAGCACTTTTGACAGCAATTACTACTGTGAGTCTAAACGCTTTCCACACCTGGATTGTGCAACATTTGCCCATTATTCTTTTCAAAAAAATGTTCAAGCTCTGTCAAATTAGTTGTTGATCATTGCTAGACAACCATTTTCAGATCTTTCAGATCTTGCCATAGATGTTCAAGTAGATTGAAGTCAAAACTGTAACTCGGACACTCGTGAATATTCACTGGCTTCTTGGTAAGTAACTTCAGTGTAGATTTGGCCTGTACTTAGCTCCCTACCCTTTTTTTATCCTAAAAAACTCCCCAGTCCTTAACGATTACAAGCATACCCATAACATGATGCAGCCGCCACTATAATTGAAAATATCGACAGTGGTACTCAGTAGTGTTTAATTGGATTTGCCCAAAACATAACACTTTGTATTAAGGTCAAAAAGTTAATTGCTTTGCCAATTTATTTGCAGTATTATTTTAGTGCCTTGTTGCAAACAGGATGCATGTTTTGGAATATTTTTATTCTGTACAGGCTTCCTTTTTTCACTCTCAATTAGGCTAGTATTGTGGAGTAACTACAATGTTGTTGATCCAGCCTCAGTTTTCTCCTATCACAGCCATTAAACTCTGTAACTGGTAAAATCCATGAGCCCTTTCCTTCCTCTATGGTAACTGAGTTAGGAAGGACACCTGTATCTTTGTAGTGACTGGGTGTATTGATATGCCATCCAAAATGTAATTAATAACTTCACCATGCTCAAAGGGATATTCAGTATCTGCATTTTTTATTTTTAGCCATCTACCAATAGTTGACCTTCGTTGCAAGGCTTTGGAAAACCTGCCTGGTCTTTGTGGTTGAAACTGTGTTTGAAAATTCACTGCTCGACTGAGTGACCTTACAGATAATTGTATGTGTGGGGTACAGAGATGAGATAGTCGTTCAAAAATCATGTTAACCCTGTAATGTTGATGGCCGTGCACCCGTGAAAATTGAATTAGCATAATAATAAAAAATCCCTGTAAAAATCCATCAGTTTAAACTAGTTTAAACTATTATTGCACAGAGTCCATACAACTTTATTATGTGACTTGTTAAGCACATTTTTACTTCTGAACTTATTTAGGCTTGCCATAACAAAGGGGTTGAATACTTATTGACCCAAGATATTTGTGACTCACCACCTGGATTTGGTCTTATGTAGCAAAATGTAAAATTGTGTTTTTTACATTGGATAAAAGTGGAGACTACAAAATGGTTTATTAATTAACATACACTGCATTTTTGAAGAACAATGGGAAAGTAATTCTGCTTTGAAAGTTGTTAAAAACTTCTTACGGCTTGAATCCCGTTAGCGGGATCGATATGACGACAGCCAGTGAAAGTGCAGGGCGGCAAATTCAAAACAACAAAAATCTAATAATTAAAATTCCTCAAACATACAAGTATTATACACCATTTTAAAGCTTTACATCTTGTTAATCCAGCCACAGTGTCTGATTTCAAAAAGGCTTTACGGCGAAAGCAAAACATATGATTATGTTAGGTCAGCGCCTACACACACAAAAACACAGCCATTTTCCAACCAAAGAGAGGAGTCACAAAAAGCAGAAATAGAGAGAAAATGTATCACTAACCTTTGATGATCTTCATCAGATGACACTCATATGACTTCATGTTACACAATACATGTATGTTTTGTTCGATAAAGTTCATATTTATATCCAAAAATCTCAGTTTACATTGGCACGTTATGTTCAGTAATCTTTTGCCTCCAAAATATCCGGTGATTTTGCAGAGAGCCACACCAATTTACAGAAATACTCATCATAAATGTTAATGAAAATACAAGTGTTATACATAGAACTTTAGATAAACTTCTCCTTAACTCTTACATCTAGACATTGCGCTTGCGGAACACCTGCTCCAATATCCAATGATAGGCGTGGCGCGAATTACAAATTCCTCAAAAATCCAAAAACTTCCATTTTTCAAACATATGACTATTTTACACCATTTTAAAGACAAGACTCTCCTTTATCTAACCACACTGTCCGATTTCAAAAAGGCTTTACAGCGAAAGCAAAACATTAGATTATGTCAGCAGAGTACCCAGCCAGAAATAATCAGACACCCATTTTTCAAGCTAGCATATAATGTCACAAAAAACAAAACCACAGCTAAATGCAGCACTAACCTTTGATGATCTTCATCAGATGACACTCCTAGGACATTATGTTATACAATACATGCATGTTTTGTTCAATCAAGTTCATATTTATATCAAAAACCAGCTTTTTACATTAGCATGTGATGTTCAGGACTAGCATTACCACCGAACACTTCCGGTGATTTTACTAAATTACTCATGATAAACGTTCACAAAAAACATAACAATTATTTTAAGAATTATAGATACAAAACTCCTTTATGCAATTGCGGTGTCCGATTTTAAAATAGCTTTTCGGTGAAAGCACATTTTGCAATATTCTGAGTAGATAGCCCGGCCATCATGGCTAGCTATTTTGACACCCACCAAGTTTGGCCCTCACCAAACTCAGATTTACTATAAGAAAAATTGGATTATCTTTGCTGTTCTTCATCAGAATGCACTCCCAGGACATCTACTTCAATAACAAATGTTGGTTTGGTTCCAAATAATCCATAGTTATATCCAAATAGCGGCGTTTTGTTCGTGCGTTCAAGACACTATCCGAAGGGTAAAGAAGGGTGACGCGCCCGGCGTGTTTCGTGACAAAAAATTTCAAAATATTCCATTACCGTACTTCGAAGCATGTCAAACGCTGTTTAAAATCATTTTTTATGCGATTTTTCTCGTAAAAAAACGATAATATTCCGACCGGGAAACCCTGTTTTCGTTCAAAGACGAAAAAATAAAAACATGGAGTCGTCTCGTGCATGCGCCCCCAGTCTCATTGTTCTCAGATCGACCACTATCCAAATGCGCTAATGTTTTTCAGCCATGGCCTGCAAAATCATCATTCAATGTTCTGGCGCCTTCTGAGAGCCTATGGGAGCGTTAGAAAATGTCACGTTACAGCAGAGATCCCCTGTTTTGGATAGAGATGATCAAGAAGGCCAAGAAATAGTCAGAGAGGGCGCTTCCTCTTTGGAATCTTCTCAGGTTTTGGCCTGCCAAATGAGTTCTGTTATACTCACAGACACCATTCAAACAGTTTTAGAAACTTTGGAGTGTTTTCTATCCAAAGCTAATAATTATATGCATATTCTAGTTTCTGGGCAGGAGTAATAATCAGATTAAATTGGGTACGTTTTTTATCCGGCCGTGAAAATACTGCCCCCTATCCATAACAAGTTAATACAACCGCTGTGTCAGATTTCAAAAAAGCTTTACCGAAAAAGCAATAATCTGAGTACGGCGCTCAGACAATAAAACATGCCAAGCAATATATCTGCCATGTTGGAGTCAACAATAGTCAGAAACCTTTGATGATCTTCATCAGAATGCACTCCCAGGTCCACAATAAATGTTTGTTTTGTTCGATAAAGTCCATCATTTATGTCCAAATACCTCCTTTTTGTTCATGCCTTCAGTTCACAAATCCAAATTCAGGACGCGCAGGTCAGAAGAAAACTCAAAAATGTCCATTACAGTTCGTAGAAACATGTCAAACATGTCCATTACAGTTCGTAGAAACATGTCAAACAATGTATAGAATCAATCTTTAGGATGTTTTTATCGTAAATCCGCAATAAAGTTTCAACCGGAGAAATCCTTTGTCTCCAAAAAATGGTATGGAACTGAGGTACCTCTCACGTGAGCGCGCATGCCTGAGGCTCATGCCCTGCTGGCAGTGTTCTGACTCCAGTAGCTCTTATTCATCATCACTTTACAGTAGAAGCTTCAAACAAGGTTGTAAAGACTGTTGACATCTAGTGGAAGCCTTAGGAAGTGCAACATGACCCCGCAGACACTGTAGTTTGAATAGGGAATTAATTGAAGTCCTGCAGACCACTTCCTGTTTGGATTTTGTCTCAGGTTTTTGCCTGCCATATGAGTTCTGTTATACTCACAGACATCATTCAAACAGTTTTAGAAACTTCAGAGTGTTTTCTATCCAAATCTACTAATAATATGCATATCTTAGTTACTGGGAGCTCAGTTAAAAATTAACCTCACCACAGACAATCTTTATATGATCCTTTCCTCTGGGCACGTCAGTCAACCAAGCTACTCATTACTGCCACCATCCATAAGAAGTTAAACTTGTAAACTCACTTTTAAGAAAATGGCCATTGAATGTTTTGGTATATAGTGAAGAGATCCTCTTTGTCTACACCCATTCAGCATCGTTCACACCCTCTTAAGCTTTAGTTCCACACATTTGTTTACCTCTGGATAACATGAAAATAGCCTAACCAGCTCTGCTGGCAACAATTTCAGCTAACATTAGGCTCTAACTAGCAAAGCAAACAGTTCTGGGATACGAATAATAACGTCATACACGTAACGTTAGCTAGGGAGCCAGCCAGCTAATGTTAGCTAGCCAGCTAACAGTACACATTAGCTTGAAATTAAACTACATTCTGTCAAAATTATAAACATGTAACATATGAAAATGTAGCTAGCTAGACTATCTTACCTGTATACATCATCATGCATGATGGACGTGTCTCCCTGTCATGGATGCCATGCCATGGTTGCCCTTAATTTGAAGATGTAATCCGGAGACAGGTATTTTCTCCATCTCTTTAGCTATCATACTCTATTTCTGCTGATTTCAAAACTCGATCCTCCAGAAAATGGAGAGCAACACTTATGCAGCTCCACTACACGGTACATTTTTTTAAAAGCAGCGTTGAACAGGATTACCAACACAGACTGACCAGCTCAAATAGACAGAAGCCTTCTATATGGCAGAACAATCCTAAGTCCTCTCTCGGCATGTCCAGCCCACTCATTATCTCAGCCAATCATGGCTAGTGGCTTTTTCTGTGGCTTAACCAACATGGCTCGGAATTTAACATTTACATTTACATTTACATCATTTAGCAGACGCTCTTATCCAGAGCGACTTACAAATTGGTGCATACACCTTATGATATCCAGTGGAATAACCACTTTACAATAGTACATCTATATCTTTTTTGGGGGGAGGGGGGTTAGAAGGATTACTTAATCCTATCCCAGGTATTCCTTAAAGAGGTGGGGTTTCAGGTGTCTCCGGAAGGTGGTGATTGACTCCGCTGTCCTGGCGTCGTGAGGGAGCTTGTTCCACCATTGGGGTGCCAGAGCAGCGAACAGTTTTGACTGGGCTGAGCGGGAACTGTACTTCCGCAGGGGTAGGGGGGCCAGCAGGCCAGAGGAAGCAGTGCCCTTCTTTGGGTGTAGGGAATGATCAGAGCCTGAAGGTACGGAGGTGCCGTTCCCCTCACAGCTCCGTAGGCAAGCACCATGGTCTTGTAGCAGATGCGAGCTTCAACTGGAAGCCAGTGGAGTGTGCGGAGGAGCGGGGTGACGTGAGAGAACTTGGGAAGGTTGAACACCAGACGGGCTGCGGCGTTCTGGATGAGTTGTAGGGGTTTAATGGCGCAGGCAGGGAGCCCCGCCAACAGCGAGTTGCAGTAATCCAGACGGGAGATGACAAGTGCCTGGATTAGGACCTGCGCCGCTTCATGTGTGAGTCAGGGTTGTACACTGCAAATGTTGTAGAGCATGAATCTACAGGATCGGGTCACCACCTTGATGTTAGCGGAGAACGACAGGGTGTTGTCCTGGGTCACGCCAAGGCTCTTAGCACTCTGGGAGGAGGACACAAGGGAGTTGTCAACCGTGATGGCGAGATCATGGAACGGGCAGTCCTTCCCCGGGAGAAAGAGCAGCTCCGTCTTGCCGAGGTTCAGCTTGAGATGGTGATCCGTCATCCACACTGATATGTCTGCCAAACATGCAGAGATGCGATTTACCACCTGGTTATCAAAAGGGGGAAAGGAGAAGATTAGTTGTGTGTCGTCTGCGTAGCAATGATAGGAGAGACCATGTGAGGGTATGTCAGAGCCAAGTGACTTGGTGTATAGCGAGAATAGGAGAGGGCCTAGAACTGAGCCCTGGGGGACACCAGTGGTGAGAGCACGTGGTGCGGAGACGGATTCTCGCCACGCCACCTGGTAGGAGCGACCTGTCAGGTAGGACGCAATCCAAGAGTGAGCCGTGCCGGAGATGCCCAACTCGGAGAGGGTGGAGAGGAGGATCTGATGGTTCACAGTATCAAAGGCAGCAGATAGGTCTAGAAGGATGAGAGCAGAGGAGAGAGAGTTAGCTTTAGCAGTGCGGAGAGCCTCCGTGACACAGAGAAGAGGTCACATTTCAGCTTTTCATTTTTTATTAATTTATAAACATTTTGAAAAACAGAATTCCACTTTGACATTATGGAGTATTGTGTGTAGGCCAGTGACAAAACAAACTCTGTTTAACCTGTCTAGGACCGGCGGGACGAATTCGTCCCACCTACGTAACAGCCAGTTGAATCCTGTGGCGCGATTTTCAAATACCTTTGAAATGCTATTACTTCAATTTCTCAAACATATGACTATTTTACAGCTATTTAAAGACAAGACTCTCGTTAATCTAACCACACTGTCCGATTTCAAAAAGGCTTTACAACGAAAGCAAAACATTAGATTATGTCAGCAGAGTACCCAGCCATAAATAATCAGACACCCATTTTTCAAGCTAGCATATAATGTCACAAAAACCCAGAAGACAGCTAAATGCAGCACTAACCTTTGATGATCTTCATCAGATGACACACCTAGGACATTATGTTATACAATACATGCATGTTTTGTTCAATCAAGTTCATATTTATATCAAAAACCAGCTTTTTACATTAGCATGTGACGTTCAGAACTAGCATACCCCCCGCAAACTTCCGGCGAATTTACTAACAATTTACTAAATTACTCACGATAAACGTTCACAAAAAGCATAACAATTATTTTAAGAATTATAGATACATTACTCCTCTATGCACTCAATATGTCCGATTTTAAAATAGCTTTTCGGTGAAAGCACATTTTGCAATATTCTAAGTAGATAGCCCGGCATCACAGGGCTAGCTATTTAGACACCCACCAAGTTTAGCCTTCACCAAAGTCAGGTTTACTATTAGAAAAGTTTGATTACCTTTCCTGTTCTTCGTCAGAATGCACTCCCAGGGCTTCTACTTCAATAACAAATGTAGGTTTGGTCCAAAATAATCCATAGTTATGTTCCAACAGCGACGTTTTGTTCGTGCGTTCCAGACACTATCCCAATGGTAAATAACGGTCGTGCGCACGGCACATTTCGTGACAAAAGATTTCTAAATATTTCATTACCGTACTTCGAAGCATGTCAACCGCTGTTTAAAATCAATTTTTATGCCATTATTCTCGTAAAAAAGCGATAATATTCCGACCGGGAATCTGCAATTAGGTAAACAGCCGAAAGAAAATATATCACTGGGTCGACTCGGGCACGAGCCTAAGCCCTTTGTCCTCTGATGGGCCACTTGGCAAAGGCGATAATGTGTTTCAGCCAGAGGCTGCCTCGTCATCGTTCAGGTTTTTCCCGGGCTCTGAGAGCCTATTGGAGTCGTAGGAAGTGTCACGTTACAGCTAAGATCCTGACTCTTCAATAAACAGAAGCAAGAACAACAACACCTTGTCAGACAGGCCACTTCCTGCATGAAACCTTCTCAGGTTTTTGCCTGCCAAATGAGTTCTGTTATACTCACAGACACCATTCAAACAGTTTTAGAAACTTTAGGGTGTTTTCTATCCAAAGCCAATAATTATATGCATATTCTAGTTACTGGGAAGGAGTAGGAACCAGATTAAATCGGGTACGTTTTTTATCCGGCCGTGTCAATACTGCCCCCTAGCCCTAACAAGTTAATCCATTTTAAATTCAGGCAGTAACATAACAAAATGTGGAGAAAGTCAAGGGGTGTGAATACTTTCTGAAGGAACTGTATGTGTCACACACTGTTCTAATAGAAATGCGTGTATATGCAGGTCACCAGGTGGGTGCCCGATCACATGGCCTCCCATTGTTTCAACTGCGACTGTGAGTTCTGGATGGCCAAGCGACGTCATCACTGCAGGTTTGTTTAGCTTTACCATTGATCGCTAATGTATGCATTAATCAAGAAGTCAAAATGTAAAGTGTAGGATAATAAATATAGCATAAACCTTCAACGCACAGCAGATTTTATACCACACCAACCGTGATTTGAGATTAAAAAAAGAATTAGCAGCACGTACGGCATCCCTTGAGTTTTTAGTGAATCTAGTTGCAGATATCAGCTGTTTTGAAGAAAGTTGGTTGTTTTTCCTACCTTAGTTGAATGCACTCAGGATAAGAGCATCTGCTAAATGACTAAAATGTGAATCTAGTTGTTGACTCTGTTTGCCCTTTTCCCTCCTTTAGGAACTGTGGCAATGTGTTCTGTAAAGACTGCTGCCACCTGAAGCTGCCCATCCCAGACCAGCAGTTGTACGACCCTGTCTTAGTGTGTAACATCTGCTATGACCTGCTGCTGGAGGCTAGGAACAGAGAGATCTGTAGCCAGCAGCTCAAGAAGCCCATCGCCACAGCCTCCAGCTGAGAGACAGGAGAGAGAGCCCCTTACTGAGTGTCCCAGTCCTGGCTCAGTCTGGCCTGGCCTAGTTCAGTTTGGCCCGGTTAGGACCTGGATCAGCACCTTCTTGGATCATCTTGAGCCATGTGCCCTGCTCCTACTACCCTAACATGGTCTGGTCTTGGTTGTGTGGGAAGATGAGGAGGACTTGTGGTTGCTCTGTGGCAGGGAGGCAAAGCTTGAGAATGGAGAGAGGCCACTGACCCCTGAGGATGAGAGACTGACTGAAGAGTGGAAGAGGATAGGGGATGACAGTGAATTAACTGAGTGAGGGAGATGGATGAGGAAGAGCTGTTATGGAGGCTATCCCACTGAGTTGAACCCCCTTTGGTCTAACACATTTCCAACCTGGAAGGAAGGCTGCAGCGTCCTGCTGCCCTGCCCTGGGGCTATTGTTCTCCACAGGTGCCTCAGATACCCCCTGATGCCCCATGCCACCTCCCTGCTCCTGTAGCTCCATCTCAAACCTACCTGAATGTCCACCCCCATTCTAGCGCATCCCTCTCACACCCACCAACCAACCACCCCATAATGTGCCTCCCCGCCCGAAACACACACACTCACACACACACCCACCTACTCGCCTCCAAGGACAATCTCTCGCCCTCCCTAGTGTTGGGGACTCCAAAGCCTTTACCTGTTAAATGGAGGCTGATGACAACTTTAACAAGAAAAAGAACAAATGCTGCTACAGTATTTAAGTCTAATTTTGTATTCTTATTATTTTGTGCACTACAAGCTGTTTGTGTATTTAAGGGAATTTGAGGCCAAACTCGAGCGAAAGGGAGAAATCTGCTGTTTACTTGCTGTCATACCTTTTTGTGGAGCTTGAATGTAAATGTTAGAAATGAAATGGACAAGTGTGTCGGAGTAACTGGAAGACTGACGATAATATTTGATTATGTGGTAACACTTGACACCCAGCATCATAACACGTTATGACATGGTCATAACCATTTCATATGTCATAACAGCTGACATAACTTGTCATAACCTGTTATAATATGGTCATAACACTCATGACACATATTTAGACTTGTTGTGACATATATTGTGTTATTTTATGGTTGGTTATGACACCTACATAAGAGTAAAATCCCACAAAACCTACCACAGTAGTTATTTTATGGCTGGTTGTGATGTTATGTATATTTTTTTAGGTTGACCATATTAAATTAACATTGTAATTTCACACACATTGATGTCAGACATGCACCTACCCCAATGCTGATAACTGGATGAATGCAGGAGAAGATTTCAGGAGCAGGACAAGACACACTCTTTTTGACTGCTATAAAGGGGATGTGAATGAGCCTATCTGGTTTATATGATTAGGAGGGTCATAATGCTTCTTGACAGTGTCATAAAGTGTATTTTCTCAGTCCAAGTAAAGTGACACAGGGTGGTCATAATGCTTCATGACAGTGTCAAAGGTTATTTTTTACAAGTTATTTAAAATATGATGAAAAATAACATGACTGTAAAGAATTCATTACAACAACAAAGGTTTCAAGAAACAAACCTTCAAACGACTGGGAAAAAGGTATTTTTTTATTTTTTTTGTGACACTTATGTAGGTGTCATAACCAGTCATAAAATAACAAAATAGATGTCACAACAGGTGTAAATATATGGGTCATGACAGTGTTATGACCATGTTATGACAAGTGTTACTGTTTATCTTAATGCACATTTGGTGGGTTGTGTTCTTTTTCATTCCTGCAATGTGTTATTTAAAAATATAAAAAAATGCACAGTTAATGTGGTTCTGCCTTTACCAATGTTATTCTCAAGTCCTGTCGCAACGGTTTTAACATTAGAGGTACCCCACTATTTGTATCGAGAAAGGTTTAGAACAGATAAATAATTGTCATTCGGATATATATGCACCTGATCAGAGGAGTCTTAAAAAATGATAATAGAATGCCTAACCATCCAGACAAGGAAAGTTGTTGCCGCGTTTCCAAATAGAGGGCTTTCTGCAATGTTGTCATAGAGTATGACTTGAAAGATCACTAGAAAGTACTTGATGGCTGTTAGCTGATGGGAGAGGGAGGGATGGATGGAGGGGTTTTGAATAATGGAGTATACAGTACCAGTCAAAAGTTTGGACACACCTACTCATTCAATGGTTTTTCTTTATTTTTACTATTTTCTATATTGTAGAATAATAGTAAAGACATCAAAACAATGAAATAACACATGGAATCATGTAGTATCCAAAAAAGTGTTAAACAAATCCAAATATATTTATATTTGATTCTTCAAAGTAGCCACCTTTTGCCTTGATGACAGCTTTGCACACTCTTGGCATTCTCTCAACCAGCTTCACCTGTATGCTGAGCACTTGTTGGCTGCTTTTCCTTCACTCTGCGGTCCAACTCATAGTAAAACCAACTCAATTGGTTTGAGGTTGGGTGATTGTGGAGGCCAGGTCATCTGACACAGCACTCCATCACTCCCCTTCTTGGTCAAATAGCCCTTACACAGCCTGGAGGTGTGTTGGGTCATTGTCCTGTTGAAAAACAAATGATATTCCCAGTAAGCGCAAACCAGATGGGATGGCGTATCGCTGCAGAATGCTGTGGTAGCCATGCTGGTTAAGCGTGCCTTGAATTCTAAATAAATCAAAGACAGTGTCACCAACAAAGCACCCCGACACCATCACACCTCCTCCTCCATGCTTCACGGTGGGAACCACACATGCGGAGATCATCCGTTCACCTTCTCTGCGTCTCACAAAGACACAGCGGTTGGAACCAAATATCTCAAATTTGGACTCATCAGACCAAAGGACAGATTTCCACCGGTCTAATGTCCATTGCTCGTAATTCTTGGCCCAAGCAAGTCTCTTCTTCTTATTGGTGTCATTTAGTAGTGGTTTCTTTGCAGCAATTCGACCATGAAGGCCTGATTCAACAGTTGATGTTGAGATGTGTTTGTTACTTGAACTATGTGAAGCATTTATTTGGGCTGCAATTTCTGAGGCTGGTAACTCTAATGAACTTCTCCTCTGCAGCAGAGGTAACTCTGGGTCTTCCTTTCCTATGGTGGTCCTCATGAGAGCCAGTTTCATCATAGCGCTTGATGGTTTTTGCAACTACACTTGAAGAAATGTTCCACTGTCATATCTCTTTGTTTATTTGAGCTGTTCTGTGTACCACCCCTACCTTGTCACAACACAACTGATTGGCTCAAACGAATTAAGAAGGAAGAAATTACACAAATTAACTTTTAACAAGGCACACTTGTTAATTGAAATGCATTCCTGACTACCTCATGAAGCTGGTTGAGAGAATGCCAAGAGTGTGTAAAGCTGTCATCGAGGCAAAGGGTGGCTACTTTGAAGAATCTCAAATATAAAATATATTATTTACATTTTAGTCATTTAGCAGACGCTCTTATCCAGAGCGACTTACAGTAGTGAATGCATACAGTAAATTTCATGCATTTATTTTGTACTGGCCCCCCGTGGGAATCGAACCCACAACCCTGGTGTTGCACACACCATGCTGGTGTTGCAAACACCATATTATGATTTGTTTAACACTTTTTGGGTTACTACATGATTCCATATGTGTTTTTTCATAGTTTTGATCTTCACTATTATTCTACAATATAGAAAATAGTAAAAATAAAGAAAAACCCTGAAATGAGTAGGTGTGTCCAAACGTTTGACTGATACTGTATTTCTACAGTGATGTTTGAGAGGGGCTTGATGTTGATGTACAGTAACATTGTCCTGTTTTGATTGACTGCTCAACCCTCGTCTTTTGATTGATCGTTTGATCATCCTCCTTGTCAGGTTCCTGTCTCAGAATTTTGTACCTGGCATTAAAAAGACTCCAGAGTAAGTACTAAAGTGCTATTTCTTTATTTCCTGTACTTACAGTAGGTGAGTTTGGCTAGCCTTGTATCTAAACTGAGTTTGTCATCTTTCCAAAATGAACTGAAACTGTTGTGGAACGTAGCCGGAGTTTGGCTGTGGTTCCAACAAATTGTTCTATTGCAAAAACCTCTGTGTTTGTTTCGTCTAATGAGCGTTCCTTGACAAAATAGTGCCATATTTTCTTTATTTTGGTATTTTTATTTTTTAAAGCATTAATGATGGAGACGACAACAGGTTAACTAACTGGCCACTGCTTGGTTTGTTTTAATGGTACAGATAGCTGCTTTAACAACATGGAAATTATTGAAATATCAGAACAGGGACATGTCCATTAGATAAAGATAATGAGATTGATTTGTTTGGAAATGAATGAACTGAAGATTTAAAGATTTAAATTAAATATTGAGTTTGTATGGTTGTCATGGTTATCCATTGCATAATAACTTTTGGGGTCTTTTAACACGATGTTGATTAAGGCAAAACCTTAACGAGGAGGTTGGGAACCCAGATATGTAATATAATACATAGTTATCTGATTCTGTACTAGTGGCTAAAACCTGTCACTTAGCAAATAATTGTGTAAACAAATGAAACGCACTGTAAAAGGTCAAGGGTTAAAATAAAAAAGATCATCTATATCACGGATGTGCTTCCCATCTCCATTCTCTGTTTGATGTGTTTATGACGTAATATCTTCAGACAAAGCTTTTCGGTGCCCACCTGCTTCAGAAGTATGATTGAGACTTGTATATTAGTTCACCTTTGGGCAGGCTGTGATTTTGGGTTTTGAACAAAACAGGATTTGAGTTCAGACTACCACCACCTGGCCCTCTCTACCCATCCAGGTCCCAGACAGGAGGCTGGCATGTGGAGTGGAGATCTCTTGCCATCCCTCAAAAGGTAACTATATCAAGGACAAGGCCATTGTCATTCAATTGACATTTATATTGGTTTAAGGATAGTTAATTAGTTAACTTCATATTGCACATTCTAGGTGGCGAGGCCTTGTACTTGTTGTAGCCTCAGACGCTGGACAAGGTGCTGAAATGCCAGTAGTCTGACTGAGCAGGCAAGATGGCCTGAGAATGAATTGGATGGGATATGTCATTTTTGGTTGATATCAGTTGAGAGATATTGGCAGTCTGCAGTTGATTATAAATGTCCCTTGGATCCAGTTTTTTTTTAATTTCACAAGGATACTGTGCTACTGACAGAGGTCCTCCGGCCATGGCACATCCTAGTGAGAAATAATTTCCTGTATTTTCCAAATTGACCACAAGACGGTGAGGGAAAAAAGTATTTGATCCCCTGCTGATTTTCTACGTTTGCCCACTGACAAAGAAATGATCAGTCTATAATTTTAATGGTAGGCTTATTTGAACAGTGAGAGACAGAATAACAACAAAAAAATCCATAAAAATGCATGCCAAAAATGTTATAAATTGATTTGCATTTTAATGAGGGAAATAAGTATTTGACCCCCTCTCAATCAGAAAGATTTCTGGCTCCCAGGTGTCTTTTATACAGGTAACGAGATGAGATTAGGAGCACACTCTTAAAGGGAGTGCTCCTAATCTCAGCTTGTTACCTGTATAAAAGACATCTGTCCACAGAAGCAATCAATCAATCAGATTCCAAACTCTCCACCATGGCCAAGACCAAAGAGCTCTCCAAGGATGTCAGGGACAAGATTGGAGACCTACACAAGGCTGGAATGGGCTACAAGACCATTGCCAAGCAGCTTGGTGAGAAGGGGGCAACAGTTTGTGCGATTATTTGCAAATGGAAGAAACACAAAAGAACTGTCAATCTCCCTCGGCCTGGGGCTCCATGCAAGATCTCACCTCGTGGAGTTGCAATGATCATGAGAACGGTGAGGAATCAGCCCAGAACTACACCGGACGATCTTGTCAATGATCTCAAGGCAGCTGGGACCATAGTCACCAAGAAAACAATTGGTAAAACACTATGCCGTGAAGGACTGAAATCCTGCAGCGCCCGCAAGGTCCCCCTGCTCAAGAAAGCACATATACATGCCTGTCTGAAGTTTGCCAATGAACATCTGAATGATTCAGAGGACAACTGGGTGAAAGTGTTGTGGTCAGATGAGACCAAAATGGAGCTCTTTGGCATCAACTCAACTCGCCGTGTTTGGAGGAGGAGGAATGCTGCCTCTGACCCCAATAACACCATCCCCACCGTCAAACATGGAGGTGGAAACATTATGCTTTGGGGGTGTTTTTCTGCTAAGGGGACAGGACAACTTCACCGCATCAAAGGGACGATGGACGGGGCCATGTACCATCAAATCTTGGGTGAGAACCTCCTTCCCTCAGCCAGGGCATTGAAAATAGGTTGTGGATGGGTATTCCAGCATGACAATAACCCAAAACACACGACCAAGGCAACAAAGGAGTGGCTCAAGAAGAAGCACATTAAGGTCCTGGAGTGGCCTAGCCAGTCTCCAGACCTTAATCCCATAGAATATCTGTGGAGGGAGCTGAAGGTTCGAGTTGCCCAACGTCAGCCTCGAAACCTTAATGACTTGGAGAAGATCTGCAAAGAGGAGTGGGACAAAATCCCTCCTGAGATGTGTGCAAACCTGGTGGCCAACTACAAGAAACGTCTGACCTCTGTGATTGCCAACAAGGGTTTTGCCACCAAGTACTAAGTCATGTTTTGCGGAGGGGGTCAAATACTTATTTCCCTCATTAAAATGCAAATCATTTTATAACATTTTTGACATGCGTTTATCTGGATTTTTTGTTGTTATTCTGTCTCTCACTGTTCAAATAAACCTACCATTAAAATTATAGACTGATCATTTCTTTGTCAGTGGGCAAACGTACAAAATCAGCAGGAGATCAAATACTTTTTTCCCTCACTGTAATACCTTTCCTTCTGTATGTCTACTACAGTATTGCATTGACACTGTACATTAATAAGGCCCCCACACAGGCTGTGTTTCGTCAGAGAATGCTTTGTAAGAAATGTCTTAATGTCATTTTCTGACGGTGTGTCGGAGGTAGGGGATGTTTACATTCATAAATGGCATTCAACTCACAACTCTAATATGACTTCTCTCATCTCTAAAATCACATGTCCACTTATAAGCCTTCCACTACGATTCAACATACTCACACTAATTGGAATGGCAAGCAGTAACATATTTTAGGTTATTTCAAGAGGGTTAAACATGGAAAATATAAACAATAGGCTAAAAACCTGGCTGAGGAGTAAGTGGTTCAAATGTTACAATAATGTCACACTACTAAGCCGAACCTAGCCGAGCTGTAATGCGCTGGCTTTGTTTCGCATTCACCATAGTTGCTACCATATTGAGAAGGACAATGTGAAAAGAAAACATCAGTCGGCACAGTACAGTTCGGGTTGGCCCTATATTGTGAAACAGGCATGTGTGTCTGTTAATGGCCTCTGAGGGGCAACTGTGTTCAGAATACAGGTACTGTAGCAGTGAAACAGCCTATTAATTTGTTTCCAGGTCTCAGAGACTGGACAATCAGGCTTTTACAGTATAATTTTATCTGTGTGTGTGTGCATGTGAGTTAGTTATTAACTATCAGATGAGGTGACAACCTCCTTATCCTCTATATAGATGGAGGAATTTCTAATTGGACTTTAACATAAAACAAGTCGATGCTCCATGGCTGAGATTACGTTTTATCACCCAGATCCAGGTCAGTTAAAAAAAGGGGTCACGGGGAAACATATTACCCACACCCTCCTCATTCCAGAGGGGGAATAGCTCAGATTCTGAACAATGGACACACACACACACACACACACACACACACACACACACACACACACACACACACACACACACACACACACACACACACACACACACACACACACACACACACTGATATATGTTTAAAAGTAATCAGAGGTGGTCAGTTGTCACTTTGTATAATGGGATATCTCTACCTGCATGGTGTTAGTTTATTGGCAGTCTTCTCATGCCCCCTGACAGTTGAACTGTCAATAAATGCCAGCATATTCATTATTGAAAATAATCTCATAATGAAGACCTCTGTAAATATGTGAGCAATTGATAGGCTATTAGAGGAGATGTTATCGGTTGGGATGTTTATTAGAAGTAATGCCGGGAGGGGGAGGGGCCAGGGCTGTAAATAAAGTATAAGACCCTCTTAGAAGAAGAATGAATCACATTTAATAACGAACTCATTGTGTTCCCCTGCGCCGCTCGAGCTTGACAGAGACGCGCTCCAAAATGCAGTGGCATCTAATCGTACCGATGGCATCCTTTTTGAAGATCTGCACCGGGGCAGGTGAGTCGATTTCAATGAATTGTGTTCGGGAATTTAGAAGGAAAGGTATAATCTCTGTATAGGCTATATATTAAATAAATCAGATTCGTGCATATTTTTCAATTGTCAACTGACACAAAGATGTAGGTGTTTAATACATTTGGGAGAAACGAAAAAAGCTTGATAAGTAAAATGAGCTCATTGTAAATTCAAAACAAATGTAAAAACATGCGACAATGTTCTCATTTCCTACCATTGAGTTGAAACTAGCAGTGTCCTGCATATTACAGATAACATTAACTTGGTGAGGGGATCACTTTACATTCTTTGATCATTCTAGCGGATAAAGTTTATGCATGATCCACCTGCTCATTGTTACCCTCTGAAAGCATTTACATTGTTGCACATTTACATTTGTTGTACATTTACATTTGCATTTACATTGTTGATGTTGTATTAAGGGTTTAGATTCGTTTAATTAAACGGCAACACATCTACTTCTTATTTCCTATGATATATCAAAAGCTATCAAACATTGGTTATTAGAATATGTACATGTCGACAAATAAAACAGTAAAAGCAATTGGTTGAAGTCAGTTTTAGCTGTTATATTTTTGTTATAGACTCTTCAAAAATGACCTTTCATTTG